>NC_091132.1:187722547-187757547 GCF_040183065.1 Periplaneta americana | reverse complement strand
AATGTATGCATCTAATAAGTTTTTTTGGGTTTTACCACACTATAACGGTAAATGTTAGGTTACACCGGTAAATTATAAGGTTTAGGGGAGAGTCGGGTAGTATCGGACATCGGGTAGTGTCAGACAGTGCGTTTCTTTCATCTACCACCATATGGTAGTACCTGAATGACATGGTTACGTTTCTCTATGCGAAATCACAGAAACGTAACTATGTCAATCAGGTACTATCATCGTGTGGTAGATGAAAGAAACCCACTGTCCGATACTACCCGATTCTCCCCTACCGGTCTTCGTACATTTACAGTAACATAACGTATGGGCGAATACAGAAATGCATATAGAGTGTTAGTTGGGAGACCGGAGGGAAAAAGACCTTTAGGGAGGCCGAGACGTAGATGGGAGGATAATATTAAAATGGATTTGAGGGAGGTGGGATATGATGATAGAGATTGGATTAATCTTGCACAGGATAGGGACCGATGGCGGAGTGTGGCAATGAACCTCCGGGTTCCTTAAAAGCCATTTGTAAGTAAGTAAGTAAGTATCCATGGGTGAGCAACTCGTGCTCTCAAAGTGTCAACACAACCTCAGTGCAGGTAGAACGGACTCTGTACTAGCTGTAGTGTCTGTGTGCGGTTCTTGCAAGACACAAGTTCGATCGCGTCTGCAGTAAGTGGCGGCTCGTTTTAAGTGAAAAACATATAATTCCCAGATCATTTCCCTTTAGTGATGAGTCGAAAAAGAATTTGTTTATTAACAAGGGACGTAAATCTTGTATTATATTCTATTATACTTTCTTACGCATGACATTTTATGTTACAAATAAACAGTGAGGGTAAAACCCTCTGCATACTGTCTGCATCTGTTTTAGAACAGCTAAAGGTAAAAATGGGATATCAACAAGTTGAGATTGGTATCAAATATCGTTAGCACGTTATGCGTGCGAGTTACAGAATTGCACCACATATGATCGACTAGCTAAGAGTATACTTACTTACTTACTTACTTGCTTACTTACTTACTTACTTACAAATGGCTTTTAAGGAACCCGAAGGCTCATCGCCGCCCTCACATAAGCCCGCCAGCGGTTCCTATCCTGTGCAAGATTAATCCAGTCTCTATCATCATACCCCACCTCCCTCAAATCCATTTTAATATTATCCTCCCATCTACGTCTCGGCCTCCCTAAAGGTCTTTTTCCCTCCGGTCTCCCAACTAACACTCTATATGCATTTCTGGATTCGCCCATACGTGCTACATGCCCTGCCCATCTCAAACGTGTGGATTTAATGTTCCTAATTATGTCAGGTGAAGAATACAATGCGTGCAGTTCTGTGTTGTGTAACTTTCTCCATTCTCCTGTAACTTCATCCCGCTTAGCCCCAAATATTTTCCTAAGCACCTTATTCTCAAACACCCTGAACCTATGTATAAGCTAAGAGTATTTATGGATAAATTTGAAATGTGGCAGTATCATGTAGAACATAGACAACATCACTTTCTTTGACTGTGAACTATCTTGAAGAGTGATAAGAAAATCTTCTTACCAAATATAAGATCCTACTTCAAGACCTACAGCGGAATGCATTGGTAAGTTTGGAGAAACAGTGACAATTGACAAGGAATTGAAATTTTTCTGAAATACGTTTGGCTTACAGCCGATAGAAAATCCTGAAAGTTTATAGCTTGAAATGATAAGTCTACAGAACAGCACGCCACTCAGATTCCAGCGAACTGTTCGTAATGCTGCCTAAGTCAGAATTTCCAAATATACTCTTTGCTTCCATAAACAGTATACCTATGTGTTTGAGGCTGAGTTTAATACAAGATAGAAGTGTAAAAGCTCTCAATGTAAAGACAGAGCTCAGAAGTAAGTTTATTTCATCTTCCGTGACATGTAAAAATACTTCCTGAATTTGTGATTGTTTGCGAATACAGACTATTACCTTTCTGAGAACAGAGGAATATTCTTTAATGTATAAAGACGTGTAAATTCTCGCGTTCTATGTTTCAAAAAGACATGTAATAAGGAATATTAACAAATAGTGTAATAATAAATGAGTGTTGTAGTTATGTTTGTTGCATCTCGAAAAGGTTATATTCAGTTTTTGTTTCCAGTACTAAACTAATTTACAAAGCTAGAAAATAATATAATTTTGTGCGAGATCGTGAGTATTTGCTTGTTTTCCGCACAGAACCAATACGCGGTAAGTGTGAAATACCACATTCAGTATTCCCAACTTAACACACATAACAATTTCCCTCTTCTTACCGCTTAAGCGCGACATTCATTTTACTGCTGTAGGCTTTTAACATATTATTTTTAGAGACGTTTAACATAGTAATAATTATAAATTGGAAACTTACCACTGCAATTTCACCTAAATTGCAATGTTAATTATTGTTTTTAAATATTTGCAAAAATTAAGTAAAGTCTACTACTCCACGAAACTTATTGCATTCCTGATTTATTTATTTTAGTTGGTTATTTAACGACGCTGTATCAACTACTAGGTTATTTAGCGTCGATGGGATTGGTGATAGCGAGATGATATTTGGCGAGATGGGGCCGAGGATTCGCCATAGATTACTTTGCATTCACATTACGGTTGGGGAAAACCTCGGAAAAAACCCAACCAGGTAATCAGCCCAAGCGGGGATCGAACCCGCGCCCGAACGCAACTTCAGACCGGCAGGCAAGCGCCTTAACCGACTGAGCCACGCCGGCGGCTTGCATTCCTGATACAAGTAACATTAAGGAAGCCATGAAAAAATCAACGAGATTCCAGATGCCGATGTTATTACTGCAATATGTTATATAAATAATATTGTTAAAATATTAAAATGAAAAATAAATCATTACATAACCTTACCGTTTGTTTTAAGTTCGCATTTATAGACTGGGGAAAAAAAAAAGACAGACGTATATCACGGCCTGCTGGAGTATAGTAAACACAGAAAACATTTTACAGCAACACTGTTGAAGAAAGATATTTTGGTGTTCCGAAGTTGGCGTCATTAAACAGAAACCAACATGGAGATTTCATTGCAACTAATTAGAAAGTCGTCTTTCAGGTATGTAATAAACGATCTTCGTACATAATAATATACGATACACGAGCGGTATGTTTGTTTTCATGTTCTCGGAAATTAAAAAAGCTCAACTACGTTTCGCTTTTTCAATCTTTTCTTCGAACATGAAAACGTCAACATACCGCTCTTGTAACGTATATTACTATTGTTATGTGTTCAGGTATAGTCTGTTTAAAATTACTATAATTACTGTACCATCCGTCATTCTGAAATTCATATCATGGAATAGATATCACGACCACCTGCATGGGCCGCCAGAGCGGACCGTGGCTTTTGCAGCGAAACTACAAACAACTTGTATTTGCCGCGGCTGGCTCCGTCTGTCTTTCTCTCTTGCTAGGTTTTTAGCACTTTGGGAGTACGAGTTGCTCACCCATGAACATATCTATGGAAATCTATAACAGAGCGAGTTGTTTTATTTAATACTTGCATGGGAACATAGAACTATGGAACTTGATACTTTCTTTTCAATTTCTAACATATTATGTGTTCTTTAGTCTTGTGTTTAATATCGTCGTGCTAACTTAATAACAAAGCTTATTGCTTCGTTCTAAATCTCCATGGCAAGTCGCCACAAAGCGCGCGTCCCTTTATTTAATATCAGCAAGGCAAGTTCTGTCTCTGTCGGCGTGATATTGTTTCGTGCGTCAGAGCCAAGGAGTTTTTGAGTCGCTCGCAAGGCAGTTTCCTTGTTTTCCATAAAAATGTCGGAGAGTAGCAAGCAAATTGGGTTTTCGCACGCCGACAAGACTCGGATAAACACATCGATTTTGGGTTTCCAACCCCGGGATCGCGACACAGATGTGAACGCTATTGAAAATATGCTTGAAGTAAAGGCAAGAAGTACGCTAAATACAGCGTGCCCATAAAGTCTCGATCAATTTTTGTGTTAACGCCGATATTTTGACTTTGTTACAGAATAATCTTTAAAGATGCTTTCCATAGAAGAAATAATCACAGCTGTTTCTGCAAGACTGCGTGGTTTAAGCTATGTATGTATGTATGTACGTATATATGTATGTATCTATGTATGTAATGTATGTATGTACGTACGTACGTACATACGTATGTATGTATTCATTGCAAAAGGGTAAATATCCGGTAACTAATTACACACAATAATTACACTCAATAATGACAATTAATAATACTAATAATAAATAATAATAATGATAATAATACTAATAATAAATAATAATAATCATAATAATAATAATAATAATAATAATAATAATGATAATAATGATTTATTTATTTAGAATATTAACGTGCAAAACAACAGCACAAGGCCAATTACAGTTTAGCACAATATAATAATAATAATAATAATAATAATAATAATAATAGCAATAATAATAATAATAATAGCAATAATAATAATAATAATGCAATAATAATATTAATAGCAAAAATAATGATACTAATAGTAATAGTAATAATAATAATAATAATAATAATACTAACAATAAATAATAATAATGGTAATAATAAATAATAATAATAAATATTAATGATAATAATACTAATTAATAATAATAACAATAATAATAATACTAATAATAAATAATAATAATGATAATAATACTAATAATAAATAATAATCATAATAATAATAATAATGATAATAATGATTTATTTATTTAGAATATTAACGTGCAAAACAACAGCACAAGGCCAATTACAGTTTAGCACAATATAATAATAATAATTATTATAATAATAATAGCAATAATAATGATACTAATAGCAAAAATAATGATACTAATAGTAATAGTAGTAGTAATAATAATAATAATACTAACAATAAATAATAATAATGATAATAATAAATAATAATGATAATAATAATACTAATGATAATAATAATAAATAATAATAATGATAATAATAATACTAATAATAAATAATAATGATAATAATAATACTAATAATAATAATAATACTAATAATAAATAATAATAATAATAATAAATAATAGCAATAATATTAACAAGGAGCATCCTAAATTAAATAACATTTAAAGTAAATCTAATTTGTATCTTAACAGAAAGTTCCAACTAAAACCGACGAGCATTAAGCTAGCACAAGTACTTTTCAGCACTACACTCGTGTAATTTTTTTCCTAATATGTTTACAACTCAATACATAACCACAATACAATATTTAAGTACAAATATATATATATATATATATATATATATATATATATATATATATTAGTATGTGCGTAAGGCCAGAATTTTGGGTACTTAGGCTATAACAACAAAATAATTTTTGATTGTCATTTCTATGTTCTATGGATACATTATTCTCACATCTATGGTATCCCAATGCTAATGAAGAGTCATATATTGAATAAGAGCAACACAGAACAGTTTTTTTTTTTAGCTTTTTTCAAATTAACTATGTTTGCAGTAAGGCCGTTCAGAAAATCCTGATGAAGATTGGTATAAGCCCTATGCCCATAATATTGCAGATATATTAATAATTTAATAGGGTATGTTTGAGTATCTATTAGCTTTAAGTGGCCAAAATTTCAATTCAATGTATGCTATGATAAGTGAATAGAGTGTACCTAATCACAAGTATGTAGTGAATTTATAAAAAATATTGTTTAAATTTAAAAAATAATTTACTCTAGACTATTTCGTTTATATGACGTCATTCCATTTTCGACCAATGAAGTGTAATGAAATTTTGAATTCCAACCAATCACAGTCACACTTTGCGATAATTTTTGCAGCTAGATTTATCGCTATCAATTTATCGCGTGGTCGTTCTTTTGTTTAGTCGTTGTCGCCAACTGTTTCCCCGTAAATTGATGATCATGAATACATTAAGATGCAACTACACGGTTAAACTATTCTTTCAATTTTAAATCAATGAATGCAAGATTGATATTTAATATTAATTAATATATTTACGCAGTGAAGACGACGTTCAAAACGGCGCACCATGTGGACACAAAATCTTCATGCTTCTTAATTGAACGTACCTTTTAAACTTGATTCTTTCAATATTCTTCCCAGATTGCACGCATACGCGATTGGAATATTGAACTGTGTAGATGCAGCTTTAGTTCCGTTACACACTCCAGCGAGAATGCGTTTGTCGAGCTATACAAAATGCTTTCGTGTAGCACTGATTGCAAGTAACGGTCGAAATAAGGCACAGCTGACATTGGTCCTGCTCCCACAGGTAACTTAACCTATAAAATTAGCCTATAAAATTTGTATTTTTTGAATGAAATTAAACAATTAATAGACAGTCAGATATTCAAATTTATGTAACATCATCGCATATTAAACTCAAAGATCTTGCATAGTAATAATGTCTTTGATCAAACTGCCTTCCGTATGGCGTAATAAAATTCGTGTTTTAATTAGGCCTATCTATATAGAGATGGCTTCACTGTGAAAGGCGGTGGCGGTACGATCATCCACTCCTCCTCTTTATCTTTCTTATATTGGCTGTTTTCGCCAAGTGGACGGCACATTGGAAGGATTGGGTGTGCGCAGTGGAAGACTTTTAGAAATGAATAGTGTGAATTTGTAAAACAAATATAATTAACAATAATAAGTAACAATGTACATAAATGGAAAATGAAATAACAATAAATATGAAATAGGTGAGTGAAAATAGGTCAAACTAATCTGAAATGGTATCCCCAGGATATGTAAATCATGTAAGTATCACAAGGCTGAGGCCAACACACTTATAAGAGATAAAACAATCTAATATGGCCGTCTCTCGACAATCAGTGACTAACCTATTAACCATATGTTCATGAACCACTCTCTAAATATATATATATATATATATATATATATATATATATATATATATATAAACTATCTGAGTATGAATCTGAACACAACACCCAGCCAGCACAGAGAATAGCGGCGAAGGAAAGCAACAATCAAAATGGAGCAGGGAAAACACTAAAACCATATGTGAGGCCGTAATCACTGCCTTATCACTCTAACCGTCTCGGAACATGAACTCACATTTCAAATCATATCTCCTTACATAATCCCCAATACAATTTACCTCAAACACATATATCTCACAAATATGTTACTCGATACAAATACTAAAACTTGCCCCCAAGACGTATCACTAGCAAGCGATGTTTCAAACTGCGATCCACTAAAATCCCAAACACACACGACGCAATATAACTACTCCACTGATCTATCTCCAACACGTACAAAGCCCGAGTCACGTTGTCTATATCTGCCCCGTACCAAAATCCTAAGTCTTGTTAAATGTTTCTGCCGCATACGAGAGCTTAAATCTGAGCCAACTGTTTCCGTGTATCTCCCGCGTACGAGAGCCTAAGTCTTGTTAAGTGTATCTGCCGCGTACCGGAACCCGAGTGACGTTCCGTGTATCTCCGTTAAAACAGGTAAACTCTCTCCCCCTCTATCCTCGTGAGACGTAATGACCCGGCCAATAGGGTTATTTGGAAAGAAGGGATTGATAGCGCTATCTATACTGTGACGTCTGAGAGCGCTCTGACGGATGAAGTGACGTACTAGATGAACGGCCGTGGTCGTGGGCACGACTCAACTGTGTAGCAACATGTCTCGCTGTGAATACATAAGCATTGGTATATAGCTGTCCCCACTGTTGCTGTTAAATTAAATTATGATTTCAGCAGATAATGAAAATGTATTTATGTTGTAATAATAAGAGAAAAGTGCAGTACATGTATAATTAACATTGTTAAACTTGTATTTCGCTTTTCGCAATTGGCATTACTGAATAATATCGAATTTCTTTATTGCAGTAATCGATATTCATCTACGAGTATTTCAACTTCACAATGTCTGAATAGGTTAAGTATTCATTACTATACAATATTATTAACATTTTGTGATCGAATTTTAGGGATATATTATTTATATTTATATTTTATTCACGAAATAGTCCTGATAAATGTCACTCGAGGTCTGAAATTTCCCAGATAATCGTGACATTACTCTAGAGTAACCATTCTTTTTTCATTTTGAAGTTTAATATGTATACGCACATCACTAAAAATGAAAGAGCTTTGATAAATAGTATTATATTTATGACTGTTTGAAGATACGCTATTTTTACTATTATTTTGCATGTGGTAACGACCAGTTCCCCTTAGAATATTAAGCGTTAACTATCTGTAGGATGCATTTTAAAAGCCAAGTCTTGCAACCTCCAAAGAGCAAGACACAATTTTATTATAACACTTTTTTTCTGACGCAACAAAGTAACCGTATTATTAAATCCAGCACAAAGAACACAGTAGTACGTCATTAACAATGCAAACTTAAACGTAAAAATAAGAGTCGTGAAAGCTGGGAACCATGCCATTACACGCGACTACGAGTATGCACCATGTAGAAGTAACCGTAACGACGTAAACTGAGAAGCTTGATAGCTACAGTGTCAAAGCGACTAATTCGGGCAATCAGAAGAGTGGAATGTCGCGATAATGAAAGAGCGGGAATCAGATCGATACGCAACATGAACGTACTGTCGTATTATCCGCTTTTGAATGCACAAGGAACCCCCAGCACTGAAAACCTGCTTGCATTAGCAGAATTAAGTCCGTGACATGGAATGAAAACAATTTTTTTGCCATGTCAACTATATTATCGACTTCTTCCTGTAATCCCTTCCATGCATCGACAATTCCAATCTAAGAATGATACAATTTATTAATATTCACTCTTCATAGCTTTCTGTCTAAGAGAGGTCTTTCACTCCAAATACAGCATTCTCTGACCTTCCCTTTGTTTCGCCTTCCTCCTACATACAATCCATTTATCGTAATTTTGTCTATCATCTTATACCTTATTCTATCCCGAACTTTTCTCCAGTTCACCGTTCTATCCAGTGCATCCTTCTTATAAATGGAGAAGTTCCGGCACCGAGAATCGAACCCAGAATCCTCAGCTTGGCAGCTGAGTGTTCTTACCATCTGAGCTTAACCGGGATCCGATTCACAGCGCCGGCCGAATTTTCCTCCGTTGTATGGTTAATGGTCCTGGTTCGATTTCCAGTGACGGAACGAATTTTTTTTCATTCATAAGTATGTACGCGTTCACTAGATAAAGTCATTCATTACACAATATTCATTAGAGGACGGCGAGGTCCTCTAGTTTATATATATAAGCTTATTACAGTCAGAACCAGAAATCCGTCAAATCCTGAAGTTTCCAACAAATTTTAGTTCTAAAAAAGCTCTTTAGTAATTCAGTCACATCTAGAAATAACTATGGCTCTTTAGGAAACCCAAATTTTGACTAATGTAGTTAAGTTAGATCTACAAATATCTGAGTATTAGTAAAAACCGTTGTAACGATTTCAGAATGCGAAACCCGAGAAAATTCTAGTTTTCACTTACGTAATAATTGTTACATTTAGAAATAACTTATTATTAAAAAAGACTTTAGGAAATGGGTACTTGCACCTGAACATTATTATTGCTATTGTCATTGTTTTGTTAAAACGCAAAATAGTTTTATTACACAAATAATTTTATTATGTTATGGAAGAGGTCTCCAAAACGCGTATAGTCATTCGTGATCCCGATGCTGCCCGCCGAACACAGTGTGCTGTAGAGAAGGGGTGGGGCGAGAGTCGTACCTCAACAGATGGGAGCGGTCAGTGAGGGATTGCGGCAACGATCTCCCTTATGTTTACAAATAATAACATCGAAAGGATAAGAAATATCATACGTTTGTATATTATTTTGGCATACTAGGAAGCTTCTACTTTTGATTGGGGAATATTCAATAATGGAATAATTCATTTCGCATTACATCTAGAAGACATTCTGTATGCACGATTTTACAAATGCTCATTCTGTAAAGGGCTTCATTGATTTTCCATTATTCCAAGTTAGAACATAGCTAGCAAGAACTTTTTTTTTTTGTTTAAGACTGAGGATACGTGTGTGATTTGTGTTTGTATTTTCTTGTTTCATATTTATCAAAATATGTGTATGTATTTCACCTGAAATGAAACGAAAACTGTAAGTATATCTTGCGAAACTGAGTGTAAACGTTTCGTAATATACTTATTATTATGTATAACCAACAGTTATACAGACGTCCCAAAATAAATTATTTTCACATGTTGAATTTTAACACACTCTTAAGATTTTTCGAACAAATTAAACATTTCATATTCTTCCCACTAACACGAAAATATATTTCTCTTCCCTTTCATCCTTGAATGTACTACGTCCATGATTAGAAGACGTTGTGAAACGGTCGAACACTCCGACCAACACAATGATAATGACAGTCCACCACTGCTCTTCGTTTGCGCATAAACACTGAGTACAGTACAGGTGGGGATGGGTGAGGCGGAGCGCGCTCGTTACGTACTGGCTTCGGTTCCGTTCAGGGGCTTACTCGCGAGTACGCTTTTGGAGACGTCTGTGTTATGGGATTGTTAAACATTACTATTTTTGTTGTTGAATTACGAATAATTATGTTACAGAACTCAATATTATTTTTTGTCTCACAAGTCGATTGTTGCGACAAGACATGCTAATGTGACATTTAGAGTTGCAGAGAATTTTCTTTTTAAACACTAGCACCACTTCGAAACATTTTTTTCCCCCCAAGCACAACGAAGAACGAAAAGTCGTGTTTGTTACAACAGCTCATTCAAGTGTGAGATCTGGTCATCTACCCTTGCCGATATACTAACTTTCACAAGTACAATCGCGTACAGGGATCCGCGGAGCACAATTTAGGAACCACTGGCCTAGACGAGCATTAATGCGAGAGCTGTGATGCGGTGTCGCGAAGCTATGAGGATCCGAGTGCGCGCAAGAAGCGGTATAAGTAGCAACGATTTTCAAGTCACTATATTTCGTAAACGAGGAAAAAGCGAAACAAAGGACTATCACCAAATTTCTTAACGAACGAAAATTATATAAATTAGCCAACTAGTCACTCATAACGAGTGCACCTCAGCACATGTGTGGACTTCAGTCCTACGTTCATTATCATCTATGACGTAGTGCAGAGGGGGGCCACTAGAGGGAACTCAAGAGTTGGAACTTAATCTGAGACGATTCTGTCCGACGCCGGGGTGGGTATCCGGTGTGGCTTAGTGGATAAAGCATCGGCAGGTAGAGATGAAAACCCGGGTTCAAATCCCGGCGCCGGAGAGAATTTTTCTCCGTTCCATTACTCTTTCATCGTAAAACGAAAATTAGCTTAAATATGCATTTTTCATTAAATTCAAACTACATGACCTGCGACGGTTGCCTTGTTAGTATGACAGCAAGTGTCTCCTTGCCGACACCCATTAATCGCTGATCGTCTACTCCTATAAGCTTCGTGTTTCACAGTCTACTATTTGGTCCCTGCAACTTGATAGAGATTTAATTAAAATATCACATTTCTAGCTATAGACCTTTCCTTGTGGGTTTTGTGTCCTTGCTTTATTTATTATTGGCTTTCTAACACTCTAATCACGTGACCTGGAACTCTCACTGCTTGTCATTGTCTAGCTTCAGAGATCACAAATTACAATTAACCGAGGTCCACTTTGTAACATTATACAAACTCTCAGATCGGGGACTATAAACATACGAAGTTGTTAGAGGTAATTTGTATCGATATGCATGATGGAAGTGACGTACAGTAACTATGCAGATTAAGGGGAGAATAGAATAGCTACATGAAAATAAATCAAAACCTGTTATACGTTTAGTATAGTCCGGAACATTTATTTAATTCTCTAAAGGTGAAAATTAGCCATTTTCCTCTGTAATTACATATGCTAGTGCATTTTATAGTAATTTTCTAGATGTTAGGTTGAATTTTATTTTACCGTACCAACTTTTGTTATTAGAGGAGAACATAACAGATATATTCTTAGAACCGAAAAATTAATCTTTACGTTTACCAACTTTGTTTCGAATTTAGAATAGGCCCACTGACAAATACGACCACTGGCAGTTATTTCCTGTTATGTGCTGCATTGGAGTTAAATCGCTCGCTTGAACTCAGTCGAGTGTCGCACCCTCGAATGAGATACGATCGGTCGTGATACGCTCGTAATAAATAGAAACACAGTACAAGGTCATCTCACCGACATGTCTTATCTTGTATGGAAGGCGACAGATAAGATACACATATGTTTTGCTCACACGGTAAAAATAAGGCTTTATTTTCTGCGTTTATGACAAACGTTTAATGGAACAGTCAATGGAACGTACCAAAACAGTAATATGAAGTTATAAATAAAATAGTATGAAAAACTTCGATATACAGTTGTTATTGCTATTTAATAATTATTCAATATTTGATTTACCACATATATAATATGATAGGTCCATACATAGTGTTCCGCCTATATACTGCGACAATGTAGAAACGTTTTACAAAATATTATTGATATAGCAGTAGATTAATAACAATATTAGTACAGAGATAACGTCACAGAAAATATAATAAAACGAATAATCATGCTGCACAACTGTTACAGACGCAAAGATTGATACACTAATTATTAGAGATTATTATTATTACTAGAAAACTTGATACAGTTCTTGCATTATCGTGATTGTGTTCTCCGTTTATAATAATCACATTTACATCCAGTAACATCTATCAGATGCGGTAAAAACAAAATCACTCCTGTGTGGGAGCGGGGGGAAAAACACATTTACCTACAACATTTATAGTTGTAAGCAAGTTTTGTAATTGCACTATGGAGAGGTTAGTTAAACACTGCAAAGTTTTGAAATGATAAACATCAATGATGTTACTACACAGTTTATCACTGTAACAAGAACGAATGTCTAACGCTCGGCTTATACCGTTCGAGGATTTATCGCTCGCGACAATTTTACCCATCATGCATGTGCGCTACCTATCGGATTATGCTATGAACTACTTGACACTCGAGCGAAAACGTCCGATGCAGACCTCTGGTTGGCAGCAATAATTTTGGTTTGCAGTAAATGAAACTGTTGAAATGGAAGTATAACCAAGCTTGTGAAATTTTAATGTAATTAACAATTAATTAGTAATACCGGTATTAATATTAATATCAATGCATAATTCAGTTATGTTGCGTTGTGATTTCAGTTCAACACTGTATTCAGATTAGTGTACAGAGGGTCGTGCTGAAAGTCACGAGCAACACATTGCTATAATTTCAATTTCAACAATGTAACAAAAACGATTACATGATTATAATCTACAGAGTTTACACTAAGTATTGACTTATTGTGACGTCATTAACTTCTACATGTGACCACAGGCAATGTTTGCGAAATGGTCGAGACTGATGGTTCGTTTCGACAGCGTGCTGTCATTAAATTCCTTGTTAAAGAAGAAAAATCTGCTGCTGAAATTCACCTCAGACTTCAGCGTGCATACGGAGATGTGTGCAAAGGCGCCAGCAGTGTTAGGAGATGGGTGAAACATTTCGAAGATGAGCCTCGTAGCGGTCGCCCTCGAACTGCCTCCACGGAACGCAACAAGGAAACAGTTTATGAGTTCCGGGATGCGTTTTGATTGAATTTCTTTAACCTGGACAGACCATAAATGGTGTCCGCTATATTCAGACAGTTTTGAAGCTCCGTCGTGCATTGCGCGAGAAACGCCCTGGAAAGATCATCCTGCAACACGATAACGCGTGGCCTAACACTGATTATGTCACCGTGGAGAAAATCAGAACATTTTGGTGGGAAACTTTCCCGTAATCTCCCTACAGTCCCGACTTGGCACTCTCCGACTACCATCTTTTCGGTTCTGTAAAGGAGCAGCTGCGAGGCCAACGCTACGAGACGCTGGAGGACATCCGGAAAGCAGTGCGTCAGTGTCTTCGGGATGGTGAAACGGACTTCTACAGTAAGAGAATTTTCAAACTTACAGAACGGCGGGAAAAAGTGTGCAAAGAAATGGGGCTGTGTTGAAAAGTGACAAAAAAGTCTGTAGATTAAGATGATGTACCTGGTTTGTCTAAAAATTAAAAATTAAGATTTATAACAGTGAGTTGCTCATGACTTTCAGTATGACCCTCGTATAATTAAATAAAATACACCTACTTGGTAAGAAACATGCACGTGTCTAAAGGGCAGATTTTTATTAAAGTGGTCGGCCTGGGTACCGTAGTCGGTATAGCGCTGGCCTTCTGTGCTCGAGGTTGTGGGTTCGATCCCAGTCCAAGTCGATGGCAGGCCCATGACAGTAGATTTACTGACATGTAAAAGAACTCCTGCGGGACAAAATTCGGGCACACTGGCGACGCTGATATAACCTAGGCAATTGTGAGCGTCGTTAAATAAATCGTAATTTAAAATATATATATATATATATATATATATATATATATATATATATATATATATATTAAAATGTCCAAGAGACGCATGATAGCGACTTAGGAATATGTATTTTAAGTAGGGTGTACATTTCAATGTGATATTCTGTTTTCGGAAGTAATTTCTCGTGATCAAACAAAATACATTTCTTTGTTAGGTCTCGTGAATCGAAAACTGTTTAGTCAAAGCAATGGATTTCATGTTGTCAGACAAAATACATGTTGATATTAGATCATTCTAATCTACTAATTACCAACATAATGTGTGAGAAGTCCAGAAGGAAAATATACTTTTTCACAAATTATGGGACCATTCAGAAAACACCTCCCAACATGAAGATGAGATAATATGGTAAATAAGTAAATAAGCAAGACATGTCATTATTGTTATTATTATTATTATTATTATTATTATTATTATTATTATTATTATTACCCTCTTTGGTGATATCTGGTATTAGTTGGCAACACTGAAGAGAGGCCAAAATAGTCTTTTAGAAACTACTCTTACATGACCAGCGAATAGGGATTATAAAGAATGGACACTTCGCGTCGGTACCTTTGATGTAGCCGGACTGATTTCAATGACCTTCAAGCCAGCTAAAGCGTGAGATTCTGCTTTCTCCCTAGAGTTGGCGCTGACATCACACCAGCTAGCAGTCGACATAGCAGAAATATAACACATATAATTAATACATCTAGGTACATTATGTACTCAAATAAAATAAATTTGATCCATAAAATAATAAATCCGTCATTAACTGTAATGTCTAGACTCTAGAGTTCCTTTATAATGAGAGTTGAGACGTTGACCCCAACAACAATTAAAATATGTAATGATTTGATAACACTGAAAATGGAAAACAAAACTCTTATGAGAAGTAAAACCATATACTTCTATTATATTATATACAAATATTAAACGAATTTGATACTAAATTTTATAGTGTATTATATTATTTTATAATAAAATTTATTATATCTGAAATATAAAAAAAAATATTATTACAACTAGTTCGTCACTGAGAAATAAGGAAAAGCTGTTAACTTGAATTTATTTGAAGCAAAGCGTTACTGGATTATGCAATAAGGTAGGCGATGTTTGGATCCTGTGTCTCAACTCTATGCCCAATTATTATCATAGCGTATGCTCGATTACACTAACCTATAGCGCTTGAAAGTGGAACTAAACGCCGGCGCACAGAAAAACAAAACACAGGAAAATTCGCTCAGTGTCCATTCTTTATAATCCGTATTCGCTGACGTGACCCTCATTATAATAAGTGCGTGGTTAATTACAAAATTAGACTGAAACTATGCGTTATTTGGCAACAGCGCATCGCCGGCTCACTTGCGAACTCACGTCTGAATAACAGCACAATGTTCACAATTTACATTGTATGAACTATTACAGTAGAACAAGATATTTTTACTGTTTACACTATAATTGTGTAATTGTTAAAATGATCCATGTTTTGTTCTGTCCCACTTTACGAAACAAGAGTAGCGTGAGCCATCAATTAAGTACTTCGCTTGTTAGAGCAGATCCGTCATCTGATTAAAAACTCCTGTAATTTAATCTTGTAGACTCCTGGATCAAAGTACGGTCCCTACAAATGAATATAAATCTACATAGAAGAGAGCTCAAGTGCATCGCATGAAAATGGCTTTACCACACTCTTGCATGCAGTTCTCTCCACTGCGGTTCATAATTGTATTTGACGCAGATTTCCGTAAAATAACTGCTTAATGCGAAAATGTGAGCAATTTACATGCCTTGTTAATTATGAAGTGGAACTATTTATTAATGCCGGAATGAAAAATAAATTAAATCTGTAGTGGGATGATTTCAAGACCCTCCCTGTGCCGTCACCGCGCACTGAAATTAAATCTCTTTCCCTCGCTGCCACATTTTTCCAACTGAAGTCGGTTATCAAATATGAAATTCCTATTATGTACTGGTAGAAATATCACATAGATACCTGGGAATATCTGAAACTTCTACGCAGGGCAATGACAATAAAGTGATGAGAGAGCTTTGGCGGAATTATGAACTACAATAAAACCTACCTAAAGCGGAACCTGAATAAGCCGGAAACCTGCCTTAAACGTAATTTTTCCTTGATGTTGTAAGGCATTTTATACAGTTTAAAATTGAAACTATCTAACGAGGAAACGAATCAGTACACGAGGGTGGATCGGAAAGTAACGCACAATAATTTTTAAACAAAAACGTTTAATAGATAAACAAAAATAAAAATACACAAATGAACTCACATCTTTTAGCTACATTTTTGCATAGACAAGTTTCTCAACACATTTCTCCCGTCGTGGTACCAGTTTCAGTATACCCTATTCATATAAGTCCGTTCGGTTGGAGTATAGCCATCTTCGGACAGTTGATTGCACCACTTCATCGGTCGCAAAGCGATTGCCGGTCAGGAATTTCTTATTGTCACCAAACAGATGAAAGTCCGGCAGTACAAGGTCTGGACTGTATGTTGGATGCTGGAGCACCTCCAACCAAATGTGTTGATTTTTTCTCGTAAAGAAGCCGCAACATGAGGGCGAGCATTGTCATGAAGAAGTTTGATATCTTCAGCATTAATGTTACGGCATTTGTCCCAAAGGGCACGACGCAACTTTACCAGCGTTTGAATGTAGGCTGTAGCATTCACAGTGGTCCAGTGTTTAGTAAAGTCCACCAACAAAACACCTTGCATATCCCAGAAAACTGTCACAAGCACTTTCTTAGCAGATTGCGTCACTTTGAATTTTTTCTTCACTGGGGAAGCAGCATGTTTCCACTCCATAGAGGCCTGCTTTGTTTCGGGCGTGCAGTGGTATGCTCAGGACTCACCACCAGTGACAATTTCTTTCAGACGCCTTAAATGGACCAAGCATGTGATCATTAACTGGCCCTTGTGGTCATCTGTCAGGTTCTTAGGCACCCAGCGGGCACTAACTTTATTAAATTTTAATGTGTCGTGCACGATATCGTACACCGCACCGTATGAAATGTTGAACTGCTGAGATAAGGTTCGCAGTTGGATCCGCCGGTCGTTCAAAATTGCCGACTCAATGCCTGTGACATTCCGCTGTATTGTAGCTGTTACCGGCCGCCCGGAACGTCGCGAATCACAAAGGCTCTCACGGCCGTCTGCAAAGAATGCGCACAACCTGGTGATGTTGCTACGGTCCATACAGTCTTCCTCGTACACGCCACGAATGTCCCTGTGAATCTAAATCGGGTTATGTCCTTCAGCCCACAAAAATCGCACAACACTTCGCTGCTCTTCACAAGTTGACGACAATAACATGAGCATCATCTTTGTTGCGTAGTTCACGCTTCTCTCGGTAGAGCTGCACGCGCAAAACAAAATGTACCATACAGGAGGGGGGGGGGTAAATAATTAGAAGTATACTATTTTTGGTATAATAATGGGTGAGGAGTAAAGTAGTGGAAGAATTGATGACAGACAAGTAAAGGCTAGTGGAAGAATTGCAATAATAAATTAAAAATAAGTGATGTCCTAAATGACTTGTACGAGAGGCGTGTAAAATGGGGAGATGCCACTGTATACTTATAATGTGAAGTGCCGCCTCACCAAAAGGTATATTGCTTAAAGACAAATATATTCATTCCTTCCACAGATTATACCTTTAAGATGATTAATATTGTTTATCTTCTTCTCCATTATATTTACCCAATTATTTACTTCTATAAATTATTCTTATATATTCCAAATAAAATATTAACAGAAAAAAAACTGAGAGACAAGAAAGATATTACAAAATTCGTCTTATTCCTTATGAAAAACTAACCGCAAGATATGTGCTAAAATGCTTAAGAGGTTAAAATAGGACGCGGTGGAAGTGGAAGACAGCAAATATTTTCATAACAAGGTGGAACAAACACGACAGGGCTCCTCCTGCAGAGCGAACATAAGCGAATATGGAACTTCACCATACTCGACAAACTTGAAACGAGCGTAGCGCCTGTAATGCACGACGCTAGTTGGTACCGTGGTCCACCGCTGTAGACTAACGGTTAGCATGTATGACTATGGAAGGAGAAAGTGTAGGTTCAAACCCTGGTTCGGACTGGTTACCTCGTTGATTTTTTTCCGAGATTTTCGCTCAGGTAATTAAAGCTGAATTGTTGAGTAACTTTCGGCATTCGATATCTAACACATTTTATTATCATTTTATTCACATGTAATCATTACCACTATCGCTACTAGATGCACTATCACCTTTACTTTTTAACTTTGCTCTAGAGTATGCCGTTAGGAAAGTCCAGGATAACAGAGAGGGTTTGGAATTGAACGGGTTACATCAGCTGCTTGTCTATGCGGATGACGTGAATATGTTAGGAGAAAATCCACAAACAATTAGGGAAAACAGGGAATTTTACTTGAAGCAAGTAAAGACATAGGTTTGGAAGTAAATCCCAAAAAGACAAAGTATATGATTATGTTTCGTGACGAGAATATTGTACGAAAATGGAAATATAAAAATTGGAAATTTATCTTTGGAAGAGGTGGAAAAATTCAAATATCTTGGAGCAACAGTAAAAAATATAAATGACACTAGGGAGGAAATTAAACGCAGAATAAATATGGGAAATGCCTGTTATTATTCGGTTGAGAAGCTTTTATCATCCAGTCTGCTGTCAAAAAATCTGGAAGTTAGAATTTATAAAACAGTTATATTATCGGTTGTTCTATATGGTTGTGAAACTTGGACTCTCACTTTGAGAGAGGAACAGAGATTAAGGGTGTTTGAGAATAAGGTGCTTAGAAAAATATTTGGGGCTAAAAGGGATGAAGTTACAGGAGAATGGGGAAAGTTATACAACAGAGAACTGCACTCATTGTATTCTTCACCTGACATAATTAGGAACATTAAATCCAGACGTTTGAGTTGGGGAGGACATGTATCAGGTATAGGTGAATCCAGAAATGCATATAGAGTGTTAGTTGGGAGGCCGGAGGGAAAAAGACCTTTGGGGAGGCCAAGACGTAGATGGGAAGGTAATATTAAAATGGATTTGAGGGAGGTGGGATATGATGATAGAGACTGGATTGATCTTGCTCAGGTTAGGGACCAATGGCGGGCTTATGTGAGGGCGGCAATGAACCTTCGGGTTTCTTAAAAGCCACTAAGTAAGTAAGTAATCATTGCCATAGCCCAGGTTAAGTTCACTGTGCAGCGTGATGTGTTCGTACAAGAGCGCGACCGTTCGGCGATAAATATTTATAAGTAGCCTATTCTTCGAACGCTCGCTGGCGACGTACGGAGGGGGATGGCCTATGAACGAATAAGATTGCCTGGTCGAAATCTGGGTATGCAGCGAACTTAATGTATTCAACTGTTATGGGTTGGGAATGCGCGTAGTTTGAAGGTTAATTCAATATGTAGATTTTAAAAGACATGTTGGTTCAGAAAAGTGTGAATGCAATTAATAATTATATATAATAAATTATCAGTCAAATACATATGTTTTATACACATGCGAGAACCTAGCATCAGTGTTCAGCTTTACCATGTACAGTTTACCTCAAGAGGCACGAAACTTATATAATTGTAAATGCCAGCACGTTCATTACTTACTGCATCATTAATTGTTAGATCAACTATCACCTAATTTAAAATTGTTTGCATCTCATGCACCTGATGATGACTTTTTAAAGTCGAAAATATTAGTGACTTTGTAATAAATATTGTGATTTAACAGATTATCTGACCTCACAAACTGAAAAGTGTATTAGACTGAAAATGTATTATATATAATTATTAATTTCAATATGTAGACCTACATCTTCTGGGTTGCAGTGCTGGGTCAATGCCCTCTTCCTAAAATTAAATTAAATTCAGTTTGCACCGTGGAAAACTCCATCCGCCTAAAGGCCCTCCTGCATAATTTAGCTGATAACAGCCAGTGCAATTCAACGGAGTTACGCAACAATAGACCAACCGAAATTTTGAAAAAATTCAGATACTTGCAGAAATCTGTTGTTGGCTCGCTTATTTAACTCGGAAAAAATCAGCAATGCGATATCTGCATTTTGCTGCTATTTATAAACAAAATTCATTTATTGCATAGAATTCATTTATTTTGCGTTGCAATATTAACTCAACTGCTGGTCTGTTATTAAAAACCCGGTTAGCCTTTTTTAGTATTATTGTTTATGAGGAGGTTGGTTGCGTCTCTTCTGATGGCTCTACTAGACGTGCTGATATCATCATAATTGATCGGCAAAAGAATAAGTTTGTCATTCTTGATCCCACAATTCGTTTCGAGATGCATGAGCAACAGCCACAAGAGGTGTGTCGTGAAAGACAAGTCATCTATGAGCCTTGTTGTCAGCATCTCGGAGCACAATACCACATCACACATTGGACAGTTTTTGGGCTCATGTTCGGTGCCCGTGGCACGATCCCACGATTTCTGATGCAACGATTGATGCCATAAGACAATGATGACAAAGAAAGAGTATTTTTCTGACCTTGACGTCGTGCGCGGGCATCAAGCGCTAGGTATGGAAGAAGCAATAAGCAGCCTGTTGGCTTAAGAAAACAGTGGTGCACAAATTTCAAACGGAACGTGAAATTTTATGTCGTTATTTTTATATGGCTTCTTTCTGTTTGATATTATCTATATTGTCTGTAAAAGAAAAGTATTAACACCAATTTCTTAATATTGCAGTTGTGTTTTAAACGTTAATAACACAATAAAGAGTTAAGAAGGAATATTCACATAAATTCCGTAGTAATATAACTATACTGTATTAAGTGGATGAAACACATCATTGATAAAGATAGTGATATCCCCCCCAAAAAAAAGATATTGAGTATGATATGATAAGTTGGAATTTATATTGCTGGTATCTTTAGCCTTACAAAAGTAATCAATAAACTAATCAAAATAGTATTACAGTACAAAGCAAAGTTACCTAGGTACTGTATCTGTTTTAAGTGTAACTAATATTACATAACAAAACTCTTATCGCATTATGCTTTTAAGGTGATGTTGGTGCGCAAATTCCTATCATCAGAATATTAAATTATTTTTCGAAACCTGCTGAAGCTATAGAGCTGACATTTTTACAACACATGGGCACGTATCTTTTGCTTATGATGTAACAGTAGTTGCTTTGTTAATTCATTTCCTTACAAACATTAATTTACCATGCGAATATTTTCAAAATTTGTAATATACCATCTTCAGTAAAACGTATTTACGGTATATTAGATTTACGAAAACATTCTTTCAGCACCTGGAAGGCTACTAAATAAATAGGCCTATATCTGAAAAAATCACTTTTCTATAAACAAAAGTTGAGAACATATTCCTTTTGAATAAAAAAAAAAAACAAACATGTGAAAAATGAGCATTAAAATTAAAACTAACATTCTTATAATGCACTTATACTTCTCAGACAAATGTAAAAGTTAACATGGATACAGTTTCAATAAGTTGTCTTCCCTTTATCTATTGAATCAGTGCTGGCCATCCCTGAATAAAGCTCGACCAAGCGTCATATACTACCTCTTTCGTCTGTCTCTTTCCTTTCCGCTGTATAGCGCTCAGGCTCTCCTGAGCTCTAAAGCGCGCGTTGGCGCCTATGGGAATCAATTGACATGACTGCCATAGGATCTCATGTGTTAAAATCAACCTTAGCTATAATTAGTTATCATTTGTAGATACCCAACAAACTTTATTTATGCCAGTAAAACTATTGAGAACAATATTTTTAGCCCTAGTTCAGTCTGGAATTATAGTATGGGGTGGATTATCACAGAGTACCATTCGCCCATTAATATTACTACATAAAGAATTATTAAAATATGTTTAAGAAGAAAACTTGTTCATCCAACTCATCTCATATATAAAGAATTTAATGTTTTAAATATCAAGCAAATTTATATGTATACTATTTTGAATCACTACCATAAATATCGAGCTAAATTCATATCATCCGATAATGGCCACAACACAAGAAGATACAATATTTCGCTCCCCCTCATTGAACCAAACTGTAAGACTGAAGCAGGTCTAAGGCACAGTTCTAATTACGGTCCAAGATTATATAATGATTTTATAAAGAGGAATCCTAAACTAAAATTATTATACAATGCATTATTCAAACAACAAGTGCTTGAACTGTTTTTAAAATTATAATCATGTAAATTCTTATTCTTTTTTTTTTCTGTCACTTTAACAATGTTGTATTCTTAACTTAGTATGTTTATGTATAGGCTATGGTACCGTTTTTTTTGTTTGTTTTTGGTTTTTTTTTCTTATTCTTTTTAAACTTTATGTGTAATTACATTTAACAGTTTTAATATTATTATTATTATTATTATTATAGGAAATTGTACCAGAACAATGGAAGGAGTCCATAATTGTACCTATTTTTAAAAAGGGGGACAAAACCAACTGTGGTAACTTTCGAGGAATATCACTTTTGTTGACGTCGTACAAAATTTTGTCCAATATTCTTCTGAGGAGATTAACTCCGTACGTAGATGAAATTATTGGGGATCATCAGTGCGGTTTTCGGCGTAATAGATCGACTATTGATCAGATTTTTTGTATTCGGCAGATAATGGAGAAAAAATGGGAGTATAAGGGTACAGTACATCAGTTATTCATAGATTTCAAAAAGGCATATGACTCGGTTAAGAGGGAAGTATTATATGATATTCTTATTGAATTTGGTATTCCCAAGAAACTAGTTCGATTAATTAAAATGTGTCTCAGTGAAACATACAGCAGAGTCCGTATAGGTCAGTTTCTATCTAATCCTTTTCCAATTCACTGCGGGCTAAAGCAGGGAGATGCACTATCACCTTTACTTTTTAACTTCGCTTTAGAATATGCCATTAGGAAAGTTCAGGATAACAGGCAGGGTTTGGAATTGAATGGGTTACATCAGCTTCTTGTCTATGCAGATGACGTGAATATGTTAGGAGAAAATACACAAACGGTTAGGGAAAACACGGAAATTTTACTTGAAGCAAGTAAAGCGATCGGTTTGGAAGTAAATCCCGAAAAGACAAAGTATGTGATTATGTCTCGTGACGGGAATATTGTACGAAAAGGAAATATAGATATTGGAGATTTATCCTTCGAAGAGGTGGAAAAATTCAAATATCTTGGAGCAACAGTAACAAATATAAATGACACTCGGGAGGAAATTAAACGCAGAATAAATATGGGAAATGCGTGTTATTATTCGGTTGAGAAGCGCTTATCATCCAGTCTGCTGTCCAAAAATCTGAAAGTTAGAATTTATAAAACAGTTATATTACCGGTTCTTCTATATGGCTGTGAAACTTGGACTCTCACTCTGAGAGAAGAACATAGGTTAAGGGTGTTTGAGAATAAGGTGCTTAGGAAAATATTTGGGGCTAAGCGGGATGAAGTTACAGGAGAATGGAGAAAGTTACACAACACAGAACTGCACGCATTGTATTCTTCACCTGACATAATTAGGAACTTGTAATCCAGACGTTTGAGATGGGCAGGGCATGTAGCACGTATGGGCGAATCCAGAAATGCATATAGAGTGTTAGTTGGGAGACCGGAGGGAAAAAGACCTTTAGGGAGGCCGAGACGTAGATGGGAGGATAATATTAAAATGGATTTGAGGGAGGTGGGGTATGATGATAGAGACTGGCTTAATCTTGCACAGGATAGGGACCGATGGCGGGTTTATGTGAGGGCGGCAATGAACCTCCGGGTTCCTTAAAAGCCATTTGTAAGTTTGTGAGTATTATTATATTATTATTATTATTATTGTTATTACTATTATTATTTTATTTATTATTATTTTATTATTATTATTATTTTTTCTTTTATCCAGTTTTCATTCTTGGTCACACCCGACCTCAAGCATCTTGCTTTTTCGGGTGTGACCCAGTTACATTGTATTTATACAATAATTTGTAATATGTAGACTATTTGACTATGAGATTTGTAATCAATTTCGAATTTTGAAGAATATTCATATACGAGTATTACAATAGTATTGTAAAATCTTTGTTATTGTATGTAATTTTTGCTTGCAATAAATCTTATAATCTTGTAAAAAAAATGATTTGCTATGTTTTCTTATTATTTATCTTAATGTTTTTTTTCTTTCAAATTATCACATAATTGTTCTTAATCATTGTTCATTATGAATTGATTAGTAGGCCGATCTATTGAACCCTTATTTAGGGAGTCTTTTGTTAATACATATATATCGATCGTCCAGTTCAAAAGTGCGACAACTTAAAAATTGCCACTTTTTAGTTATTTATACTACTGAAAGCCCCTTTTCGGAGCTCTTTCCAATTCAATATTGAGATAAGTCATATTTACAACCAAAAATTAAAAAATACGATATAAACTGCTTTAGAAGTAATTATTATAACTATGGACTCTATTAATTCATTATTACTACATTTCGAAATCTATTAATAATGAACTGGAAGATTGTGATAAACTCGTCCTGAATACTGACTCATTTCTAATTGTCATGGTTATGAACCAGAACTCTGTTCCTTTCTAGGTGATTTATTTGAAACTTTCAACTGAAGATCTCAAAACTTGTTTTTTTTTTTTTTTAGTTGTCGCACTTTTGAACCAGACGATCGATTATATATGTTACAATACTTCTTGTATAAAATGTTTAATAAAAACCAGATTTGTTTCAATGATCAATATCTCGAAAACAGGTTTTTGGCGGTTGGTCTCTTACTGCGTAACTCCGTCCAATTGAAGTTAGATTACAGTAGGGGCTACAGTCGGAAGATGAACCCCAAACTGCGTAATACTGCAGGTGCGTTTTGTAATACGTGACGCAGAGCGTTTCGATCAATGCCTGCCTATAAGAAGGTAACGCTGGAAGTATAGGTAGGGGATTGTTGACACAGATAACGAACACCAGTAGATTTACCTGTTCCTATACAAATACGCCGGTGATTAACTTGAACGGGAAATCGGGTAGAAACTATTTGTTTTGCGAGAAGTTTGAGGGGGGTTCCGTTCTCCTTCAGTTGCGCCTAGCATCAAGGAGAAAGTAGGTAAACTTGCAGTGTACTTCGGCGAATAAATAATTATGTATATTTTTTTCAGGTTCTAGTCTTAACTTAACACTCCTGAAATTATGCTAAGAAACTTCTTTTACAATTCATTTTTATATTACAATATGCCTAGTGAATTATTAAATAAGTATATAATAAATTTTCAATCTTAAGACATATCAACTTGCAAATGTTTATTTGCTATTTAATAAGATATATGAACGTTTTCGCCGTTTGAGGCATCATAAGATATAACAAAAACATACATATAATCTGAACCTATAATAATAAATTATGCAAATAACAAGAATAAAGAACAATGTATGTATGCAATGCATGAGATTCATGAGCTTTATGTAAAATGTAAAATAATACAGGATAATTGTTGATATAATCTTTAGATTTGAAATTGAATTGGACGGATATTTTATACATATAGCTCATGTTACAAATAAAATATACAATTATGATTAAAATTTGTCAATAATGTTAAAATTTATGATGATGATTGATAAAATAGATATTTTAAGAATAGTCATTAGTTGAGGATTGTCGTAGGGTATACGATAATTTGCGTAGATGATGTTCGTGTGTTATGTATGTATTTCATTGAAAAACGTTCGCTAATGAACTAAATGTTATTTTATGTTGGAGGTTACTGTTTCAACTTATTATCTGACTTGATGACATCTTATTGATTATAAATGACTGTCACGTGTAATCAGATTTGTTGAGATGTTATTTGAAATGAATGCTCGTTGGTTATGGATGTCGTAGAATATACGATGATTTTCGTAGTAGATAAATCGTAAGTTAAGTATGAATTTCAATCATTCAAGAGATCGTTCGCTTATGAAATGTTGTTTGACGTTGGTGATTACTCTGATTTGATGACATCCTATTGATTATAGCTGTTGTGCGTCATCAGATTTATTTGTATGTGTTGGTGTTGGTGTGTTGGTGGTTTTAAGAGAAATAGCAAATAAACATTTGCAAGTTGATATGTCTTAAGATTGAAAATTTGTTATATACTTACTTAATAAGAAACTTCTTACCTACCTCATCTATGGTTCAAGAGCTGGCCTTCCATCCAAGCGCCCCGGATTTGATTCCCGGCTATTTCGTGATGGAATTTGTGGTGAACTAAGTAGACATTCCACAGGGTTTCTTTCGGGGTACTCCCGTTTCCCTTTACAGGGTGTTATGAAAAAAATATTTCAATATTTGAAGCGTTGTGCCGAATAACGGTCTATGTTACTATCTGCTAATTGTACAGGAGGAACAAAAATGTTACATCGTAATCCCACTCATAAATTTACTGTCCAACAGGCAACATAGACCGTTATTCCATCAATATGTTTTGTACACTGACAAGCAAACATTCTAATGGGGGCAGATAAGAAAGTTCAATTTTTTTCTTCCACCATGTTAATAATGTCAAAAGAAGTGTTCATTCAAATTTTGGCCACTCGACCGCAATTACGAGGGTCGTTAAAATGTTATGTTTTATTTAACGACGCTCGCAACTGCAGAGGTTATATCAGCGTCGCCGGATGTGCCGGAATTTTGTCCCGCAGGAGTTCTACTGACATGAGCCTGTCGCATTTAAGCACACTTAAATGCCATCGACCTGGCTCGGGATCGAACACGCAACCTTGGGCATAGAAGACCAGCGCTATACCAACTCGCCATCCAGGTCGACACGAGAGTCGTAAAAAAATAAGTTCCCCAGGGGCCGTTAACAGAAAGAAAACACAATTTAATCGGAAAAATTTATTGGAACAGACACAGCAATTGTTGAGCTATTTTTCAACATAATTCCCCACTGGAATTGAGACATTTGTAATTGTAATTGTAAATTTAATACTAATTATTGTATGTAATTTTATTCCTCATATTATAGTTGGAATCTCCTGGTAGAGGGGCAGAGAAGGCCTGACGGCCTTATCTCTACCAGGTTAAATAAATAAATACTACTAATACTACTACTACATTTGTCATATCATGGGATCGACAGAGTGGTGCAGACGGCTGTTAAACGCTGGTTCCGATCCCAGGCGGCTGACTTCTACGACACAAGGATACAAAAATTGATTCATTGGTATGACAAATGTCTCAATTCCAGTGAGGGATATGTCGACAAATAGCACAACAATTTGCTGTCTCTGTTTCAATCAATCTTTCCATGCAATTATGTTTTTTTCTGTAAACGGCCCCAGGGGAAATCACTTTCTGGACGGCGTCGTAATTGCGGTCGAATGGCTAAAATTTGTATAAGCACTTCTTTTGAAATTATTAACGTGGTGGAAGAAAAAAAAAACTTTTTTATCTGTCCCCATCACAATGTTTGCTTGAGAGCGAAGTATACGATTGTATGTTATTGAAAGTAATATAAATGTATAATATTTTAACTCCACAGAAATGCTACTGGGGAATACAGACAATTTTAAGTAGTTTTATGCTCGACTATGCCGAAATGTAGTAATTATACACCTGGTAGTAGCCTTTTAATGCATATAATTAAAGTACACCTATTCATTATAATTCAGTTGTTCAGCCAATGAGAAATCACCATTGTACCATTATGAAACCGCAAGTATCGATTATTCTCGGATATGCAATCGAAAGAGAATTAGCGAAAAGTCACGGAGGCTGGAAATCCAATACTGTCGCAGAAGGTTATGTTCTGTTACTATAATATTTAGCGTTAATTGTAAATAATATTCAAATAAATTCAATTGGTCATCTCGTTTTTCAATTGTAAATCAATTTCCAGGTTATATCAGGACTAATCTTCATGTTATTCTCTAGATTATATCAAGGTCAATCACATTCGTGGCTCGGAAAATCAATACTTTCGCGTCTGCGCATATCTCACAATTCAGGTCAGTTCCGCTCCTCACATAACCATAACATGAATACTTATGAATAATTTCAAGTTAGAAATATGGTCGAGCATAAAAAGTCGTATGAAACTTGCATATAATGGTAATTAAGATGCTCGTATGAAAATTATGAAACTCGCTTGCGCTCGTTTCATAAACAAACATACTCGCGTCTCAATTACTATCATTATAGGCTCGTTGCATAATGTACTATTATACAATCAGAATATTATGAAAATATACAAAATCAATAAAAAGGTTAAATTATGAACAAAATGATTATAACATTTATTTTTAAATGCTATATATTAATATGAATTAACGCCATGCAATTTGTTAAAGTTACACTCAATGTCATATTATGAATGGCCTTCTATGCTCGAGGTTGCGGGTTCGATCCCGGCCCAGGTCGATGGCATTTAAGTTTGTGTAAATGCTACAGGCTCATGTCAGTAGATTTACTGGCATGTAAAAGAACTCCTGCAGGACAAAATACCTGCACACCGGCGACGCTGATATAACCTCTGCAGTTGCGAACCTCGTTAAGTAAACCATAATTTTTAATTTGATCAAATAATAACACTATTATTAGAAAATAGCTGCAGTATTGAGATGTAGGGATACCATAGCAGGTTGCACCACGAGCAGGTGGGGGGTGGGAATTGGATAGGAGAGGTTATAGATGAAATGCACTTCACTATCCTTTGCAATCCTGTATTTTTTAAATTTCTTCAACATCTGTATGGGCTATTCCATATGAAATCGATCAGTAAAAAACCTCGCATTTTTTTATACTCTAATTTTTTCCCTGTTTATACAAGGCGATGAGGAGAGTGCATTTTCAAAAATATACTATCGAAAGTCAAACGGTTTTCGTACTATTGAGCGGCAAATTTAGCGTATTTTATAAAAACAAGCCTCTTTCAGCGCTCAGAACTCTGGAAGCATTTACTGCAGAACATTGAACGAGAGCTCATTTTGAAGCTGACATTTAGTAGGTTATGGTAAGAAGTAATACTTATTTTTATTGTATACAGAGAGACCGATAATCTGATTTTACTTACTTTTAGGCTTTTTGCCCATTTGTAAAAATGTAAAATATATTGAGAAAAAACCTTGCATTATTAAGAGGGATTCGGCATTGTTTGCTTAGTGGTACGGCAATAAGTTTCGGGGGTATTAAATAAATTATTTTCACACGCCTAGACTTGAACGGCGCAGTACCCCACACACTGGCCGAGAGCTGAAGATAAGCGAGCATTGGGCGTCACTTTACTCCTGTGTTTATGAAAACTTGTGATAAAGCTAGCCCAGCCATGACTGCTAGACGACACATCACGTGTTTTGTCTCCTGGCCTTGCTTGTCTCGACTACCTACAGTCAGCTGTACTATTTATTTTCTGTATTTGATATTTTCAATGCTTTTTTATCTACGGTGCACCAGTAAAAATATGTGTTTATTTGTACTTTCAATGCGGAATCTAACCATATATTTTTTAAATATTTTTTCGTGGACAAAGCCGTCTTAATGAGGAAAAATCTAAATTTCTCCATTTCCATAAAAAGTAAGAAAAACTGTTTATATGTCAATATAAACTATAATTTCTCAGCATCAAAATAAACCATGATTTTGATCATTGAGTGAAAGGGTTTCGGAGCCACAACAGTTTAAAGTTGCTAATTTTATAAAAATACGATAAATTAAAATATTTTTAATTTAAACACTATGAAGTTCTAATGCCTCAAACTTTGCACAAAGCATTGTATCACAGTTGTCAACGGACAGAAAAAGTTTCATTGTATTTAAAAATTGCAAGGTCTATTTTCTCTATATTTCGGTCGATTTGAGATGGAATAGCCCGTACGTAATGCAGAACTCTTGTATGTCCAAATAATGTGGAACAAGCTTATTTGAGGATGAAAATATGTAAAGCATTTGGTTTAGTATATCCACTTTATTTGTGTTGCTCTTGAAAGCACAGATATAGTAGCCTATGTCCGGACATATTGTATTTCTGCTGAATATTTCACGCTCTCTCTACTTTGATGATGTGCAAATATTTATGTCCTGGAGATACAGCATGTGTGCTCTGCGGCAATTTGCAGATGACAGCACATGCTGCAGTGCGAACTTCATTTAGTTACTGATTCATATCCTCTGTGATGTACGTAAGGAAATAAAAAGCATGCATCAATGATGCAGGAATGTTGAAATCGGCTCCTACTGGACTTACAATGTCTAGTTCGGTTACAGACCTGTTAGTGCCAAATATTCTATGTCCCAACTAGGGACCGGGTTTGTAGGTTTTTAGCTATTTTTTCCTTGCTTCTCAACTCAGTACTTTTCCGAATATTGATCGTAGGAGCCGTATCTCTGAATCAGAGATCTGCTTCGGACGTTTTCGCTCGAGCGCCAAGTAGTTCATAGCATAATCCGATAGGTAGCGCACATGCATGATGGGTAAAATTGTCGCGAGCGATAAATCCTCGAACGGTATAAGCCGAGCGTTAGACATTCGTTCTTGTTACAGTGATGAACTGTGTAGTAACATCATAGATGTTTATCATTTCAAAACTTTGCAGTGTTTAACTAACCCCTCCATAGTACAACTACAAAACTTGCTTTAAAATGTAATATAAATGTTGTAGGTAAATGTTTTTTTTTCTTCCCCCCCACACAGCAGTGATTTTGTTTTTGCCACATCTGATAGATGTTTTTGGATGTAAATGTAATTATTATAAACAAAGAACACAATCACGATAATGCAAGAACTGTATCAAGTTTTCTAGTAATAATAATAATAATAATAATAATAATAATAATAATAATAATAAGTGTATCAATCTTTGCTTCTGTAACAGTTGTGCAGCATGATTATTCGTTGTATTACATTTTCTGTGACGTTATCTCTGTACTAATATTGTTATTAATCTACTGCTATATCAATAATATTTTGTAAAACGTTTCTACATTGTCGCAGTATATAGGCGGAACACTATGTATGGACCTATCATATTATATATGTGGTAAATCAAATATTGAATAATTATGAATTAGCAATAATAACTGTATATCGAAGTTTTTCATACTATTTTATTTATAACTTCATGTTCCTGTTTTGGTACGTTCCATTGACTGTTCTATTAAACGTTTGTCATAAACGCAGAAAATAAAGCCTTATTTTTACCGTGTGAGCAAAACATATGTGTATCTTATCTGTCGCCTTCCATACAAGATAAGACATGTCGGTGAGATAACCTTGTACTGTGCTTCTATTTATTACGAGCGTATCACGACCGATCGTATCTCACTCGAGGGTGCGACACTCGACCGAGTTCAAGCGAGCGATTTAACTCCAATGCAGCACTCTGCTGTGAATTCTGTTGAACCTAAAAAAAAAACAAATTGGACCATAGTATCTAAAAAACCTAAATCATTATTGATAAGCGTTATCCTGTATTTACTTTGTTATATATTGATTTTTTTTATTTTGAGAGAAATATCAATACAGAGAGAGAGAGAGAGGGGGGGGGGAAGAACACTCTCGACGTAGAGAAGCCTGTCTCAATCTCCAAGGCAAAATCTGTACTTAACAGTGATAACATCTATGGCTCCCTTGCTTTCCTCAAGGCACATTTCAGTGACCTTCCAAGATATATTGAGTACTTGGAATCTTCGTCGCTACAACTGAAAGATGCAATTGGTGTCATTGACTCGCTTCTACAGAAACAAGTACCAGGACCCGTGGGTGAAGCCGTCACATTAAAACTGAAGAAAGCATTGCAGAGGAATCCAGAGTTTGAAAACATGAAAAATGTGTGCTCCATTCTCCAGGGGGGGGGGGGGAAGCTTCAATTGTCAGTTACCTTGGGTACCTGCTGCAATGGCAGCGATGAAATTTGCATCTATGATGTCACGTTTATTTATTTATATTTTTTTTTATTTATTTATCTATTTACCTATTTATTTATTTACCTATTTACTTATTTACCTATTTATTTATCTATTTATTTATTTACCCATTTACCTATTTATTTATCTATTTATTTACCTATTTATTTATTTACCTATTTATTTATCTATTTATTTACCTATTTATTTATTTACCTATTTATTTACCTATTTATTTACCTATTTATTTATCTATTTATTTATTTACCTATTTATTTATTTACATATTTATTTATTTACCTATTTATTTATTTATATAACTATTTATTTACCTATTTTTATTTACCTATTTATTTATTTATTTATTTATTTACCTATTTATTTATTTATTTATTTACCTATTTATTTATTTACCTATTTACTTATTTACCTATTTACTTATTTATTTATTTATTTACTTATTTATTTACCTATTTATTTATTTACCTATGTATATACACTTTTTGCTGGTTGTGTGGAAGAGAAGGCCTTACGGCCTTAACTCTGCCAGCTAAAATAAATCATTATTATTATTATTATTATTATTATTATTATTATTATTATTATTATTATTATTATTTACTTATTTATTTATTTACTTATTTATTTATTTATTTACTTATTTACTTACTTATTTACTTATTTATTTATTTGTTTATTTATTTATTCTGACAGAACTAGGTTCAAAGGGACTTCACTTCCATTCTTCCTGATACCTCTGGAGAACAAGAATAAATAAAAGCAGGATGAATAGAAAAAGTAATAAGTAATAACATGTAGAAAAAATTGATCTGATGACTGACTGGTTTTCGGAGTCATCGATTTAGTTGTATTTGTGGTAATATTATGGTTATTGGTGAGATGACCTTGAGAATTAGAGGTATGTAACACTCGTGTAACATTTGAAGAACAAGGCAATAATCCCGAACTGGGAATCGAACACAGTCTTATGGTAACCACGGAGAATGAGTTTTTTTTTATCCTAACTGCAGACTACGTAGATGGCCAAGAATTGAAAGGTAGTAAGATGTTAGAAACTCTAGTTTCGAACCTATTCGTCGTAATAAAAATATCGAAGTTGCAGGCTTTTTTAAGACGTGTGAGTTGTTTCTTTACCCACAACTGTATTCTGCTAACTAGCACAGCAACGAAGTTACACAAAATGAAGTAAAGCACAGCCGATTAGGTACAGAGTACAGCATGGATACAGAATGAAATGGAAGCAACTCTAGCCAGAATGGAATCAGGAAGATTGCCAAAAAAGATTATTAGCTTTATTCGAAGAGAAAGACGATATCCGGGAAGAACTAAGAACGAATTATGAGAGATCGTAAAGTACACTGAATCACTGAATACTTATTAAAGAAGAAGAATATAACGGGCAGTAAAACACTGAATATGAATACGATATTGAATTTGGTAATTCAATTTTCTAGCCCTCAGACGCCAGTAGGTATCTTACGTAACGCGGTGCATATTTCCAACAACTCTTTTTGAAATTCTGAGCACGTCTATGTAATGTTTTATTCTCCGTCCAGAATTTCGGCGGTGTGGGGATTAAGTCGCTCTCAAACTTTTTGCTCTTCATTAAATAAACTTTTTTTTTCGTGTTACATCTACGACGCAAGTCTTTCAGTCGGCCTATTGTAAGAACTAGATTCAATTGTACTTCACAAACCCGTAGGGAGAAACGCGTGGGGTGAATGAAACAACGGGTATATTTGCAGCCCGGAAATACCAGAGAGACAGCCAAGTGACGTGACGTTTCTAACGGTCCCAGGTTTTTTTTTTTAACTGACCACCCTTGTGTACCAGCAGGTATCTGTTTCACTGTGTTTACAATTCTTGTAAACTGTAAACATCGTTTATAAATTGTGAACTTCTGTTTCACAATCTGATCTTGTAAAGTTGAAGATATTCAGATTTTTACAACTGAAATTTTGTACAACTAGGAATACTTACGTTGCCGTCAATGTTTATTCTTGATTGCCTTCTGTATGTTACGCGCAATGTGCATAATCTTCCTACTTGTTCATCCATTCATAATTATTCTACCCGTTCCAGACTTGACATATATTTCACCAAGTACAAATATAGTACTACAAGCAATAGTTTTATTTCCATGTCTTATAAACTTTATAACTCTTTACCATTGCATATAAGAAACACGTCATATTTTACTTTCAGAAGGATTGTTTTTTTTTTTTCCCGCAGATGGCAGGAGTATACACATTTAACCTTTTATTTTCCCCCTTGTTATTTGCGTAATCCCCCCCCCTACTACATTACATTACATTACATACAATACATATCATATATATATACATACAAACTAATACTATGATACATCATATACATAGGTATTTACATACAAACTAATACTGTGATACAAGTTTGTTGGTACTTTCCCTCTTTTATATATATATATATATATATATATATATATATATATATATATATATATATATATATATATATGTATATACAGCAAAGATAGTGTGTAATTCTTTCGTTGTTCCTGTTCACTCGTATTTGACACTTTTTATGTTTCATGTACAATTCATAGCCATCACAATCACATATTTCATTTTGTAAAATATAATGCACCGTGTTTCCGAGAATCCAGATACAAGCGTCCTGTTTAAACTTAGAGACTACTTTAAAATCTG
>NC_091132.1:187010047-187095047 GCF_040183065.1 Periplaneta americana | reverse complement strand
ACCATGATTTTGATTATTGTGTGGAAGGGTTTCGGAGCCACAACAGTTTAAAGGTGCTAATTTTATGAAAATACGATAAATTTAAATATTTTAAATTTAAACACTATGAAGTTCTTTTGCCTCAAACTTTGCACAAAGCATTGTATCACAGTTGTCAACGGACAGAAACAGTTTCATTTTATTTAAAAATTGCAAGGTCAATTTTCTCTATATTTCGGTCGATTTGAGATGGAATTGCCCTAAAGGATCGCTATTTTCTGTATAATTTTCTTGTAACTATATGAACCCATTTCACCGATGTTATCACCTTCATATCAGTCACACGTTATAACAGTCGATAAAGCGTTGTAAATAAACAAAAAATAAATAAATAAAACACGTAATAAAATATTAAATGTTAAACTTCTGTGGTTGCGCCTGCTTGTTATGCAAGCCTGATAGCATGTCTACTGAATTGAAGTCCGAATATAGGCGTTTGGTGGTACAGTTGAGAAGCGTTCATTATCAATAGTATTCCCAAGAGAAATTTATATCGTTTCCCGAGAACTTTAGGGGTACAGAAATCTCCCCGTGACATTCATTTTAAAAATCTATATAATATTAGTATGGAATTTTCACCATTATTTTATTTTAGTTGTTCTAAAATTATTTATACATTAATTCTAGGATATCACTTTCTTTCAGGGGAGTGCTAAAATTTTTGTGTATTAATAATAATAATAATAATAATAATAATAATAATAATAATAATAATAAGCTTGTACTTCCTATTTGGGAAAGGAAATTGTACCAAAACAATGGAAGGAGTCCATAATTGTAGACTACCTATTTTTAAGAAGGGGGACAAGACTAATAATATTGTAGTAATTTTCGAGGAATATCACTTTTGTTGACGTCGTACAAAATTTTGTCCAATATTCTTTTGAGAATATTAACTCCGTACGTAGAAGAAATTATTGGGGATCATCAGTGTGATTTTAGGCGTAATAGATCGACTATTGATAAGATTTTTTTGTATTCGACAGATATTGGAAAAAAAATGGGAGTATAAGGGTACAGTGTATCAGTTATTCATAGATTTCAAAAAGGCATATGACTCGGTTAAGAGAGAAGTATTATATAACATTCTTATTGAATTTGGTATTCCCAAGAAACTAGTTCGATTAAATTAAAATGTGTCTCAATGAAACTTACACCTGAGTCCGTATAGGTCAGTTTCTGTCAGATGCGTTTCCAATTCACTGTGGGCTAAAGCAAGGAGATGCACTATCACCTTTACTTTTTAACTTCGCTCTAGAATATGCCATTAGGAAAGTTCAGGATAACAGGCAGGGTTTGGAGTTGAACGGGTTACGTCAGCTTCTTGTCTATGCGGATGACGTGAATATGTTAGGAGAAAGTCCAAAAAACCATTAGGGAAAACACGGGAATTTTACTGGAAGCAAGTAAAGAGATAGGTTTGGAAGTAAATCCCGAAAAGACAAAGTATATGACTATGTCTCGTGACGATAATATTGTACGAAATGGAAACATAAAAATTGGAAATTTATCTTTTGAAGAGGTGGAGAAGTTCAAATATCTGGGAGCAACAGTAACAAATATAAATGATACTTGGGAGGAAATTAAACACAGAATAAATATGGGAAAAATGTTATGTTTTATTTAACGACGCTCGCAACTGCAGAGGTTATATCAGCGTCGCCGGATGTGCCGGAATTTTGTCCCGCAGGAGTTCTTTTACATGCCAGTAAATCTACTGACATGAGCCTGTCGCATTTAAGCACACTTAAATGCCATCGACCTGGCCTGGGATCGAACCCGCAACCTTTGGCATAGAAGGCCAGCGCTATACCAACTCGCCAACCAGGTCCACTAAATATGGGAAATGCCTGTTATTATTCGGGTGAGAAGCTTTCATCATCCAGTCTGCTGTCAAAAAATCTGAAAGTTAGAATTTATAAAACAGTTATATTACCGGTTGTTCTGTATGGTTGTGAAACTTGAACTCTCACTTTGAGAGAGGAACAGAGGTTAAGGGTGTTTGAGAATAAGGTGCTTAGGAAAATATTTGGGGCTAAGAGGGATGAAGTTACAGGAGAATGGAGAAAGTTACACAACGCAGAACTGCACGCATTGTATTCTTCACCTGACATAATTAGGAACATTAAACCAGACGTTTGAGATGGGCAGGACATGTAGCACGTAAGAGCGAATCCAGAAATGCATATAGATTGTTAGTTATAATAATAATAATAATAATAATAATAATAATAATAATAATAATAATAATAATAATAATAATGATTTATTTTAGCTGGCAGAGTTAAGGCCGTAAGGCCTTCTCTTCCACTCAACCAGCAAAAAGTGTATATACATATGCATGAACTTACAAAGAATTCAACAATTTGATTTAGATGAGAGTTACATGTATACAAAAGTTATTTACGAATTAAACAACAAAATACTATGAACTATTAATTAAACACTGAAATAAACTGTGTAACAGAATTAAGCTAAAATACATAGAATGTTAATATATTTCAAATTATATTAGATAATAGAAAGAGATTATTATGAGACAATTTTGAAAATGCAGCACAATCAGGATGATGTCTAAAGAAAAAAAGCAACAGTGTAGTCTGTAATATTTTAAATCAGTATGATTGGAGTGAAATGCTAATAAGGTTATCTTTTAAGCTGTTCTTAAAGGTGTTTGTTGTCTTGCAGCCCCTAATACTTTGTGACAAGGAATTCCATTGACGCGAGGTGGATATTGTAAAAGATGAGGAATAACAAGATGTTCTATGAAGAGGTATATTTAGCGTGCCACAGATAAGTGATCTGGTATTTACGTCGTGGTTAGAGTATAGATAAGAGAAACGAGACGAAAGGTAATTTGGTGTTGAGGTGTGCAGAATTCGAAAGAGTAAAGACAAAGAGTGTAAAGTTCTACGTTCTTTAAGTCGGAGCCACGAGAGACTTGCGAAGGACGGTGATATGTGATCATATCGTCGGATGTTGCACACGTATCTGATGCACATATTCTGAGCTCGCTGTAACTTGACTGACAGTTCAGAACTTAGATCACTTAACAAAACGTCACAATAATCGAAGTGCGGCATTACTAGGGTTTGTACTAGGGTAAGTTTTAGTTGCTGGGGCAAGAAGTTTCTCAAGCGACTCAAAGAGTGAAAGGAGGAACAGATTTTTTTTATCGTTTCTTTAACTTGAAAATTCCAACTTAGATTATTATCAAAAAAGAAGCCAAGATTTTTTACGACAGATGAATAAGGGATTAGCGTGTTGTTAAGGGTAACAACTGAAAGATTACTGTTATTAAGGGAGTTAACTAAACGCTTATGTCCAATAATTATGGCTTGAGTCTTACTTGGATTAAGTGCGAGTCCGAAATTGGCCGCCCAAGTGGAGACAGTGGCTAGGTCACAATTTAACTTGTCAATCGATTCATTGATCGTATTGGGTCTGGAATGTATGTAAAGTTGTAGGTCGTCGGCATAGAGATGATATCGGCAATACTGTAAGTTCTTTGATACGTCATTAATGTAGATAGAGAAAAGTAGTGGTCCTAATACGGAGCCCTGCGGCACTCCCGCCTTTGTGTATCGCCATTGGGAGAATTGATTATCAAGTGAAACACACTGTTAGCGGTCCCGTAGGTAGGAGTCCATCCAGCTCAAGGTATTGTCTGACAGGTGCAAAGCCTTCATCTTTGCAAGAAGCAAGTCGATATCAACAGAACCAAAGGCATTGCTGAAATCGAGAAGAGTTAGTGCCGTTACTTCACCCCTATCCATAGCTTCACGGATGTCCTCAGTCACTTTAAGTAGGGCTGTAGAAGTGCTGTGTCCATGCCTAAAACCCGATTGATAGTAATCGAGGAGTTTGTGTTCGTCGAGATAGTTCGTAAGTTGTCCGTGTACAATATGTTCTAATGCTTTTGAAAGAGTGGGAAGAATTGATATCGGTCTGTATTGGTTTACTGTAGAAGGTGTGTTAGATTTAGGTAAAGGTTTCACTAATGCCATTTTCCAGAGTGAGGGGTAGGACCCAGTCATAATAGATGCATTGAATATATGGGTGACGGTCGGCAGAATCACATCTATTATTTTATACAGGAGAGTGATATTTATATTGTCTACACCTTGGGCTTTAGATTTCATACATCGCAGCGTCTTCATTACGTCAGTCGGGTTAATGTATTTAAAGAAGAATTTATCCCAACTGAGAACTGAGAAATTCAAGAGTCTCTTTTTTATGTAATGGTTCAGGTGGAGCAGTGACGAAATGTTCATTTAGACTATTGAGTGACAAGTTGATGTTATCTACCCGAGGCTTTGCTTTTGTTAGACCCAGGTTATTAAGGTTACGCCACAATTCTTTCGCACTGACCGAAGGTAGAATAAGGGAATGTGCATGGCGTAATTTAGCATTTCTTACTGCCTGATTACATTTATTTCTTAAAACTTTGTAAGTATTAAAATCTAATTCGTCCTTGCTCCGTCTGTATTTACGATAAGCAGTGTCTCTGTCTGTCATGAGTAATTTTATGGCATCGCACATCCAAGGCGCAGGGCGTCTACCAACTCGTCTGGTTTTCAAGGGTGCGTGTTTATCGTATAACTGAATTACTAGGTCGTTAAATTTTTCGATTTTGTCGTCAATGTCTGGTAAATTCCACACTTCAGTCCAAGGCAGGCTAAGTGCATCGTTGATTAATTCATCATGCTCAATATGCTTCAAGTCACGGTATGATGTGATGTGAGGTTTATATTTTGGACAATACAAGGAATATTCTAGAAAGATTATGTCGTGTGCTGAGATACCCGGCGCTGGTAGTTGTCCATTCGTTAGTGCTAGCTGAGGATTAGTCGTGGCAATAATGTCAAGAAGTGTCTCCGATTCCTGGGTGTGGTGGGTAGCTGCGGAAGGAAGGATGGATATATTGTAAGACTCAAACATGTTCTTAAGTTGAACTGTAGCGTAATTACTTGAATTTAATAAGTTTGTATTGAAATCGCCTAAAATAACAGTATGGTCATAGTGAGGCACAAGATTAAGCAAAGGTGTTTCAAGATCACTTAAGAATCCTGATTTAGGGGGTTTGTATACAACTCCAAGGAGGCACTTTTTGTTGCTTGCACCGACTTCGATGAATAGATATTCAGGATGTTCTAAGACTTCATTCGAAGACTGGTAGACAATTTTAAACGGTAAGTCCGATCGCACATCACCGAGGACGTCGTCCTGGGACTCGACGCCATGCGGTTACTCGATGCGACGGTGGACGTCCGGCGCCGTATACTCCGTCTTGGTCGGGATGAAGTGTTCCTGATGGACGCCGAGGACCAACCCGTGGCCAGCGAGCTCTCCTTGGAGGGCCAAGTGGAAAAGCAAGATGGCGCCCACGCAGTACGAGTATTGCTGCCCAGCCAAGTCAAGGATGGGGTGGCACCACCATAAGGAGGGAGCAGCCGGAGGACCCCAAACGTTGGACCGACTAGCAGCCTACCAAGGGACTGCCCGAGACGAGCAGTCCTAAGGAGGGAGCAATGTGACAGCGACGTGAGATTCGAACTCACGACCAGCGTCCCGCAAGAAAGCAGATCGCGCGGGGACGGCGCGAGGCGGAGAGAAGTAAGGGGAAAGGGCCTACGCGGCGAGAGAGTGGAGAGGGAGTTTGCGCGCGCATCTTCTGCTTGCCTAGAGAGGCCGAGAAATCCGTCGAAGTGGAAGACTCGCGAATTCGAACTTTCGAGGCTACGTCGCTGTGGTTATAAATTACGGTCGCGAAGGAACGACAGCAGTTTTCAGTTATTCAGTCAGTGAGAAAGCCAGAGCAAGGAAGCCAGTCTTGTGTACCGGAGTTCGACTCGAGTGTGCGTCCGCAACTGCGTCAGCAGCCGAAGGCCTGAGTTCGAGTGCAGTGGACCGCAGTTGGAGGGACCTGAGTTCGAGTGCAGTGGACCGCAGTTGGAGGGACCCGAGTTCGAGTACAGTGAACTGTCTCTGAAGGTCTGTGGTTCGAGATACTGTGAACTCGAGTGACTGAGATAGAAGAACTGTGAACTGAGAACTGGTAGTTCTGATTTGTAAATAGTGCTTTGTAAATATTAGTTAAGATTAACAGTTCATTGTTGTGCGTAATAGTCCAAGTAAATTGTCATTGTCGTCGGTGGAGTGCTATAACGAATACTGTGTTGAGTGAAGATCCAATTGTTGACGAGAGCGTTTAAGGTGAATTGTAGAAAGGAATTATTGTTGTGACGAATAAATTACATTGTTGTTACTAATAAAATTCACATTGGTGTCAGAAGTGGGAGGCCGGAGGGAAAAAGACCTTTAGGGAGGCCGAGACATAGATGGGAAGATAATATTAAATGGATTTGAGGGAGGTGGGATATGATGATAGAGACTGGATTAATCTTGCTCAGAATAGGGACCAATGGCGGGCTTATATGAGGGCGGCAATGAACCTCCTGGTTCCTTAAAAGCCAGTAAGTAAGTAAGTAAGTAAGTAAGTAAGCGTCTGTGCATGTTATGCAATCCTGATAGCATCCCTGCTGCATCGAAGTCCGAATACAGGCATTTGGTGGTACAGTCACAGTCTAGTTAGCGTTTCTCAAGCTATGGTCTGCGGACCACCTGTGGTCCTCGAGGTCTGTCCTTGTGGTCCTTCAAAAAAGACAGAAGAAAAAATAAAATTCAAACGAATTGCGTATTACATTATAGCTGAAAATCTCAGAGATTGGAAATTACACATGGCAATCGCTTTCACTTATTCTCCCAGTACTGACATTTTATGAAATTTATTAGCCTACCCGTGTATCGACTTCCCATTCTACTCTACCAATAAAAGAGGAATTTAAAGCACTATCTTTCGCCATCTTTTCCCTGCACTTCTGGTGCTGCACCTGTAACCCACCCGAATTCATTACAGAGGACCAAAGTACCGAACCTTTTCATGTATTTATGACTTTAAATCCTTCTTATGTGGTACACGCTAGTAGTTGCCTATGTCTCTGTTAAATAGTGCCCATTATACATACTGAAAAACTGGCTTCGATCCGGATCTTTGAAAAGAAAGGAACGTGATGATACGCTTCATTTAGGCTCTGCTAATAGTTTGGAAGCTGTGTGTGAAGATATTAGTATCAGTGATTGTAGTGCCATTAAATAAATATCTAGTCATTCAAATATAGGCCTAGAATAACTGTGTAAGAATAGACAGGCTCATTCATCTCATTAATGTGAGTAACAACATTTATTAATTTTTTTTTTTAGTTAACAAGTTAAAGACTATCCAAACTCTAATAGCCTTGAATTATTATTAAAAAAACGAACATGAATTTTCTTCTATTAACATTAACGTAATTAGCTAATACTAATATAAAATTAATTGAATTAAATTAATTTTAATTAATTAATTCTATTTTAAAATATAGGTATACTGGTATTAAAATATGCTACAAAAATTATAAATTTACTTTCGAAGGGAATAAGAGTAAGGTGGTCCGCGGAACTGTTCTGGCTTAAAAAGTGGTCCCCATTTGAAAAAAAAGTTTGAGAAACGTTGGTCTAGTATACACAGACGAAGCTCAATACGTAATAAATATGCATCCATAGATAGTTGCTAACCACTAGGATCGCTACTATCGCCTCATTACAGACAATGCTAAATAGTACCTGAACAGTCTATTGTTCTTAGCACCCTCATAAACTCAAGCTTCGTCACTGTATATATTAGACCAGGTATGCTCATTCTCTGACTCTCGATTACGTTCTGTAATCGCAACCTTCCAATGTAGAGCGTGCTGTTCCTCGTTCGAAGCTCGACGGATGACTGCGGAAGGCAGTTCAAGTAACTTAGAAACGTACGAACAGTGTGGGACAATGACAAATGATCATTCCGTATAGTGTGAGAGGAAGACTATTTTTGTTGTGCGTTCGGTGAAAACATAAAGTGTTTATTATGTTGTAAGGTACTGTCAGGAATACTACTGAGCAACATAAAACTACATTATAGGGTCTGCCATCCAGAACATGCCGAAGTAACAGAGAAGCTGTTTTCTGTAATATGTATTCATATACTAACGTTATTATTATTATTTATTATTATTATTGTTTTATTATTAGACCTATTATTATTATTATTATTATTATTATTATTATTATTATTATACTTACTTACTTATTGGCTTTTAAGGAACCCGGAGGTTCATTGCCGCCCTCACATAAGCCCGCCATTGATCCCTATCTTGAGCAAGATTAATCCAGTCTCTATCACCATATCCCACCTCCCACAAATCCATTTTAATATTATCTTCCCATCTACGTCTCGGCCTCCCCAAAAGTCTTTTTCCCTCCGGCCTCCCAACTAACACTCTATATGCATTTCTGGATTCGCCCATACGTGCTTATTATTATTATTATTATTATTGTTTTATTATTAGACCTATTATTATTATTATTATTATTATTATTATTATTATTATTATTATTATTATTATACTTACTTATTGGCTTTTAAGGAACCCGGAGGTTCATTGCCGCCCTCACATAAGCCCGCCATTGATCCCTATCTTGAGCAAGATTAATCCAGTCTCTATCATCATATCCCACCTCCCACAAATCCATTTTAATATTATCTTCCCATCTACGTCTCGGCCTCCCCAAAAGTCTTTTTCCCTCCGGCCTCCCAACTAACACTCTATATGCATTTCTGGATTCGCCCATACGTGCTTATTATTATTATTATTATTATTATTATTATTATTTATTATTATTATTATTATTATTATTATTATTATTATTGTTTTATTACTAGACCTATTATTATTATTATTATTATTATTATTATTATTATTATTATTATTATTATACTTATTTATTGGCTTTTAAGGAACCCGGAGGTTCATTGCCGCCCTCACATAAGCCCGCCATTGATCCCTATCTTGAGCAAGATTAATCCAGTCTCTATCATCATATCCCACCTCCCACAAATCCATTTTAATATTATCTTCCCATCTACGTCTCGGCCTCCCCAAAAGTCTTTTTCCCTCCGGCCTCCCAACTAACACTCTATATGCATTTCTGGATTCGCCCATACGTGCTTATTATTATTATTATTATTATTATTATTATTATTATTATTATTATTATTATTATTATTATTAGTGTAGTGATTTTATTCCAGCAGAAATACATGTTTTGATAAAATAATCTTTCAGGTATGCAACGTGCACTACAGCTTCAAGAATTGAAAGCACTTAATGAAAGGACAAACACTGAAGAGAGTCGAACAATTCAGAGTCTATGTTTAGGAGCAAGTTATGTAGTATATTGGGAATTAGCTAAGGCACTAAAACCCTTCACGGATGGTTAACTTGTAAAGAGATGTATGGTGCCTGATCAAAATATAGTGAATTATATCTCTGTATAGATTTAGTGATTTTGAACGTGTGAAGAGTGATATTAATCTTTTTGTTAATCCTTTCACAGTAAATTTAGTACAATCCGTGAGAGTGCAGTTCCAGGACGAGTTAATTGATCTACAAAGTAACGTAGAATTCAGAACTAAATTCAGAAATATGACTTGACAAGCATAGAATTATTAAAAAAATGAACAAAACGAAATATCCCAAGATGAGCTTATTCGCTGCCACTGTATTAGCTACCTTCGCCTCGACATGTGTGTGCGAACAATAAAATTATTTTCGAGAATGAAGGGTGCTAAATCGAAACATAGATCTCGATTAACAGATGAGCATCTTTCGAAGCTGCGCATTGAGTAAATTCGTTGGAAATAGATTTCCGATTACTTGCAGAAAAGAATGCACATGTTGAATAGACCGCAATGTGTGGTGGAATATGAAAATAACATTATCTATGATATAATAATAGCATAAATATATTAAATACTGTGTAATGAATAATGTAAAAACTGAATATTACAGTGTATACTCTTTCCATTTTCAAATTCAGTTTATTATCCGTATTTGTAAGAGTGTAAGAACTATGCCACTGACGGTGCTGCAATGTATAGTACGATGCAATGTAGTTGCGGAGCCCAGTCCGTACACTGTGTGTGTTATGCAGTGCAGTATCATCCGTGAAATCGGCGCTTTTACAATTTTGAGCATACCTGTATTAGACTGCGGCACAATGGAGAAGCGTTCATTACCAATGGTATTCCCGAGAGAAATTTATATTGTTTCCCGAGGACTTTAGGGATGCAGAGGTCTTCCCGTGGGATTGATTTAAAAAATCTATATACTATTGGTATGGCATTTTCACCATTATTTTATTTTAGTTGTTCTAAAATTATTTATACGTTCATTTTATGATATCACTTTCTTTCAGGAGAGTGATAGAATTTTTGTATAATAACAACAACAACAACAACAACAATAATAATAATAATAATAATAATAATAATAATAATAATAATTGTGGGCTAAAGCAAGAAGATGCACTATCATCTTTACTTTTTAACTTCGCTCTAGAATATGCCAGAGATGGTTTGGAATTGAACGGGTTACATCAGCTGCTTGTCTATGCGGATGACGTGAATATTTTAGGAGAAAATCCACAAACGATTATGGAAAACACGAGAATTTTACTTGAAGTAAGTGAAGCGATATGTTTGGAAGTAAACGCCGAAAAGACGAAGTATATGATTATGTCTCGTGACCAGAATATTGTACGAAATGGAAATATAAAAATTTGAGGTTTTTCTTTCGAAGAGGTGGAAAAATTCAAATATCTTGGAGCAACAGTAACAAATATAAATGACACTCGGGAGGTAATTAAACGCAGAATAAATATGGGAAACGCCTGTTATTATTCGGTTGAGAAGCTTTTGTCATCCAGTCTGCTGTCCAAAAAATCTGAAAGTTAGAATTTATAAAACAGTTATATTACCGGTTGTTCTATATGGTTGTGAAACTTGGGCTCTCACTTTGACAGAGGAACAGAGATTAAGGGTATTTGAGAATAAGGTGCTTAGGAAAATATTTGTGGCTAAGAAGGATGAAGTTACAGGAGAATGGAGAAAGTTGCACAACGCAGAACTGCACGCATTGTATTCTTCACCTGACGTAATTAGGAACATTAAATCCAGACGTATGAGATGGGCAGGACATGTAGCATGTATGGGCGAATCCAGAAATGCATATAGAGTGTTAGTGTTAGTTGGGAAGACGGAGTGAAAAAGACCTTTGGGGAGGCCGAGACGTAGATGGGAGGATAATATCAAAATGGATTTGAGGGAGGTGGGTTATAATTGTAGAGACTGGATTAATCTTGCACAGGATAGGGACCGATGGCGGGCTTATGTGAGGGCGGCAATGAACCTGCGGGTTCCTTAAAAGCCATTTGCAAGTAAGTAAGTGTCATTTATATTTCAAACCATAAATTTCCAATTTATATCTCGGTTCCACCCTCTACCTTAAAATCAATAGAGAAAGTTTTATATTTTCCGCTAGAGGGTGCTGAAAAAGTCGCTAAATCCTTACTTAAGCAATTAATAGTACATCGCCATCGGTCCCTATCCTGTGCAAGATTAATCCAGTCTCTATCATCATAGCCCACCTCCCTCAAATACATTTTAATATTATCCTCCCATCTACGTCTCGGCCTCCCTAAAGGTCTTTTTCCCTCCGGTCTCCCAACTAACACTCTATATGCAATTCTGGATTCGCCCATACGTGCTACATGCCCTGCCCATCTCAAACGTCTGGATTTTAAGTTCCTAATTATGTCAGGTGAAGAATACAATGCGTGCAGTTCTGTGTTGTGTAACTGTGGTCGTGCCAGAGAATCAGTCCTATTCCGAGGCTTATTGTAGGGATTCGTAACAAGCTGTTTTTTACGGTGATGGGTTGTTAGCCCTTCGTCCAACCCCCAAGCTGGAGGACCACCCCTTATCGGCTGTCCACGACTGCTTATTCAATATATTCGCAGCTACCCTCCATATCTGGAGGCCGTCTCCTTTATCCGCAACCTGAGGACGCGCCATTCCGTGGTGATAGGGACCCACCATACATGCATAACTAAAATACATAATAAAATAAAATAAAGATATAAATTATGATTGTGCAAAAAATAATATGCAATACACGGGGTTTAAGTGCGTAACAGAGTCTCGGGAATTAAAAGAACCCGCCGCAAGAGCCTCGTTTTTTCAAACTTTCTTTCACCTCTGTTATAGAGCATTTGCCAATCTAGTATCGCAGTATACGAATATGTTCAGCCTTGTTTACGTTTCTAAATACAACATAAATTCATATTAATAAGGCGTTTACGGTATGTTTTACTTTATAAATGATCCCCCATGGGGTAGCGACCCACACTTTGGGAACCACTGGCCTAGACAAACAAGCTGAATGCTATTGTGATTACACAACAAGAGTAGGCTGTACAATGCCTTTTGTATATCCGTGTATCTTTTGTTTGCCAATCGAAGTCCTCCTAAGACGATAATATAATTCAAGTCGATAGTATTATCGACTCCGACCGGGATTACTAATGAACGCTTCTGTATTGGCTTTCAAAACACACAGAGTACAGCAGAACTAGCGTAATCCGTGTCTGGAGCTCAACTCCTACCGCGCTGGACCAGAGTTCGATCCCCGGCCAAGTCGTAATGGAATTATTGCTGAAGGTTTTTGTCGGGGATTTTTAGACACTTAAAAACTAACTTTTAGGCACGTAAAATAGGCTCTGAATTTATCAAAATGGGCACTAAAACATAGATTTAGGCACCTAAAAATACAATTTCAAGTAGCTAAAAATACTATTTTATGTAATTTCTATCCACACAAACTACAGAAAGTATAAAAATGCAATAAATTAGTGAGTAATAAGCATTATGGTATACAGTGACACAAAACAGTAATAGTACATTATGCAACGAGCCTATAATGGTAGTAATTAAGACGCGAGAATGTTTATGAAACGAGCGTAAGCGACTTTTTATGCTCGACCATATTTCTAACTTGAAATTATTCATAAGTATTCATGTTATTCTTATCTGACTGGGGAGCGGAACTGATCTTGTGCAATATCTCGTAAATTGTGAGATGTGCGCAGACGCGAAAGTATTGTTTTTTTTTTCCGAGAAACAGATGTCATTGACCTTGATATAACCTAGAGAGTAAAGTAAACATTAATCTTGATATAACCTTGAAATTGATTTAGACATTGAAAAACGAGATGAAAAATTGAATTTATTTGAATATTATTTACAAATAACGCTAATTATTATAGTAACAGAACATAACCTTCTGCGACAGTATTGGATTTCCAGCCTCCGTGACGTTTCGCTAGTTGTCTTTCGATTGCATATCCGAGAATAATCGATACTTGCGCTTTCATATTGCTACAATGGTGTTTTCTGATTGGTGGAACACCTGAATTTTAATGAATAGGTGTACTTTAATGAGGTCCATTAAAGGGCTGCTACCAGGTGTATAATTACTACATTTCGGCATGGTCGAGCGTAAAAAATATTGCGGCTAGAAACTTTATTTTTTTTAAGTCTTAAATTATGAATACCTTTACGTAATTTTTAACGAATTCATTGGCCTCATTGCTAATACATAAGTGCTCATATTACAATTTAATTAATTAATTTACCAATTAATTTACAATTAACACATTATTCATAATTTGCACTGCAATACATAACAACGTTTTTCTCTAATTTTCAATTGTGAAACTTTGCCTGTTCTTATACAGAACCATTTTATAAGCGAAAAAATTCTTCCTAATGATACCGGATGCATATTTAAATCTAGCAATATTTGCAATGCTGATTTATTTAGGGAGATCTACATCCTCCCGAATCATCACATTCCTACTGTCTGCTCAAGCGCTCAACACAACCAGACATCTTCCAGGAATTTCTTCATTCCTACAGGGACATCATTTTATTTTTACTTCAATTTTTATTGTACCTGAGTTTTTGAATGTACTTCACTCCCACCCCTTCTACTAATGAAGTTCCAACTCCACACAGAGCCAAGACCGCAGATAGTAAGCAGTACTGAGTTACTGAGTATAGTACGTTCCAGAAATATGTTCGCGTTTTCCAGTTTGACGAACGAGCTTTCAATATTGAATCATATTTTCGCACAGGTACTGTCCGTTTGCCTACGTCGCATCCCGATTTCCCCCACCTGCTTCTGCTCGCCCCTCTGTAAAAGCTGGGCTGTCTTAGCTCTTTTCTGAAAACATTAATTTCTCTTAGGAATTGGGCGTTTACGTAATATTATACAGCCGTTTAATTTAACTTAAATAAAAGGGCCTCGTTAAGTAATTAACTGTCACGTGATTTCCTCCCTTTCTACAATCCTGCGGCATAACCACTTGGACGGACAGTAGATAGCATGTCTGAGTAATTTTATATTTTCGGGTCGGGCAGAAGTGAAGATTGAATTTACAGTACGTAGAGTAGGTACAGAATTATTTCAACATGAGTTACTAGTACGAAGGACGAAACTGGCAATTGGAATTAGATGCAGTAGTCTATAGTGCGATAATATGCACAAAAGAACTGAAGCCTGTATCGAAATGAACGGCCACCATTTTCAAAATTGTGTTTAAATATTCATATTATGATTATTTTTCAATTTAACTTCTTTCTCTATATTGTACGCTAATGTGCTGTAGACAGTATAATATACACTGCATAATGAATACGTTCGCATGGATAACTCACTTCGTGAGTAAAAACACTTATTCTTAATACAGTACTGTACTTTGATTAAAGAAAAACCTAATGAAAATTATCAAACTCAAAATCGCTTGCGGGCTTGCAATTGTGTGGAACTGGCATGATGCTGTATCAACTGCGATGGTTTTTTTTTAGCGTATGAGTGAAATGAAGATGATAATATCAGTGAAATAAGTCGAAAGTTACATAGCATTTGCTCTTAATGGGTTGAGGGAAAACCCCGGAAGGAAAAACCTCAACCAGGTAACTTGTTCCAACCGGGATTTGAACCTGGGCCCACTCGTTTCAAGGTCAGACATGCTAACCATTGCTCCAAATCGGTGGACAATAATAATAATAATAATAATAATAATAATAATAATAATAATAATAATTATGACAATAATAATAATAATGACAATAATAATAATAATAATAATAACAATAACAATAATAATGCAATAATAATAATAATAATAATAATGACAATAATAATAATGGAAATAATAATAATAATAATAATAATAATAATAATAATAGGAGAAGAAATGCCTGAAGGAAGTGAAATAGGGAGAGGAATACGACAAGCATGCCTTTTATCACCTACCCTGTTAAACATCTACTTGGAGGATTTAGTGAAGAACTGTTTTGAGAACATGGGAAGAGTGATAGTAGGAGGATGAAGAATAAAATGTATAAGATTTGCTGATGATATGGCGTAATTAGCAGAAGAGATGATACAAAGGGGTATGTTGTTACTGGAGCTAAATGACAGCTGTGAGCGATATGGAATGAAGATAAATGTCAACAAGACGAAGAGCATGGTCATAGAAAGAAAAGTAAAGAACATAAACTTGCGAATTCTAAATGAGGCAGTAGACTAAGTGGACAGTTTCAAATACTTGGAATGCATGCACTTGAGCTGCTGGCAAGAAGGCAAAAGAAGGATAGCAATGGCAAAGAAAGCTTTCAATAGAAAGAGGAGCATCTTCTGCGGACCTCTGGAGAGAAGAGACTAGTGAAGTGCTTTGTGTGAAGTGTAGCATTGTATGGGGCAGAAACATGGACATTACGACGAAGTGAAGAGAAGCGACTAGAAGCATTTGAAATGTGGATATGGAGAAGGATGGAGTGTGTGAAATGGACAGACAGAATAAGAAACGAAGCTGTGTTGGAACGAGTGGATGAAGAAAGAATGATGCCGAAAGTGATCTGAATGAGAAAAAAGGAATTGGCTGGGTCACTGGCTGAGAAGAAACTGTCTTCTGAAGGATGCACTGGAAGGAATGGTGAACGGGAGAAGAGTTCGGGGCAGAAGAAGATATCAGATGATAGACGACATTAAGATATATGGGTCATATGAAGAGACAATGAGGAAGGAAAAAAATAGGAAAGATTGGAGAATGCTGGGTTTGGAGTGAAAGGCAGAACACTATGAATAATAATAATAATAATAATAATAATAATAATAATAATAATAATAATAATAGGAGAAGAAATGTCTGAAGGAAGTGAAATAGGGACAGAATACGACAAGGGGAGTGATAGTAGGAGAAAGAAGAATAAAGTGCATAAGATTTGCTGATGATATGGCGTTGTTAGTAGGAGAGGAGATGATGCTAAGGGATATGCTACTGGAGCTAAATGACAGCTGTGACCAGTATGGGATGAAGATAAATGCAAATAAGACGAAGGGCATGGTCCTAGGAAGAAAAGTAAAGAAGGTAAACTTGGGAATTCTACTGTAAATGAGGCAATAGAGGAAATGGACAGCTTAAAATACTTGGGGTGTACTGCTGTCAGGAAGTCAAAAGGAGGATAGCAATGGCAAAGGAAGCTTTTAATAGAAAAAGGAGCATCTTCTGCGGACCTCTGGAGAGAAGAGACTAGTGAAGTGCTTTGTGTGAAGTGTGGCATTGTATGGAGCAGAAACATGGACATTACGACGAAGTGAAGAGAAATGACTAGAAGCATTTGAAATGCAGATTATGGAGAAGGATGGCGCGTGTGAAATGGATTGAATAAGAAACGAAAGAGTGGATGAAGAAAGAATGATGCTGAAACTGATCAGGAAGAGGAAAAGGAATTGGCTGGGTCCCTGTTTGATGCCTTCTGAAGGATGCACTGAAAGGAATGGTGAACGGGAGAAGATTTCGGGATAGAAGAAGATATCAGATGATAGACGACATTAAGATGTAGGGATCATATGAAGAGATGAGGAAGACAGAAAATAGGAAAGACTGGAGAATGCTGGGTTTGCAGTGAAAGGCCTGCCTTTGGGCAGAACACTATGAATAATAATAATAATAATAATAATAATAATAATAATAATAATAATAATAATAGTAGTAGTGCTAAGGAAGCCGGCCCGTCTCGGAAGGCAGGCAGGCGGCAGCACCTGGTGCAGCGTCGTGAAAGCCGCGCCTGCGCGCCGCGTCGCGCCGTATTGATCGGATGCTGCACGGCCCATCTCGGGGCTGGGTCCAGCAGAGCGCGAGCAGCGCCCGCGCGAGCGACATGGCCACTGACGAGGACGAGGGTCGAACCCGGCCCCCCACGACGTGCTGAGCCCCCACCAACATGGTGGACCTGGGCGGCTACGTCATCATCCTGGTGGAGACCAAGGACAAGAAGATCAAGCTCTATGGTGAGTGGTGTAGTGAGGCGGGACTCTAACCCTGCGCCGTGTGACAGTGGTGTGATGGCGCGCGTGTTGCAGGCTCTCCCGCGGACAAGGCGGACCTGGAGGTGGGGGACGAGATCCTGGAGGTCAACGGCAAGTCTCTGGAGGACGCCACCCACACAGAGGTCATCTCGCACATCCACCAGGTGAGCTAGGGGGCGCCGAGCGTCGTGGGGCAGGTCTCCCGGCAGGACGCTCACGGGCCGTTCTCTGTTGCAGTGCATCCGGTCCAGGACCATCTGCCTCCGGGTCAAGCGCCGGAGCGGCAACCGCCTGGGTGAGTACAAGTTGGCAGCCCTGCCAGGCGCCGCCCGCCAGACAATATTGACATTCCGCAGGTCTGCCAACTGCCTCGTTGCGTCACTTTCTCCTCGGCACGGCGATTTCCGCTGCCGCCGCGATCGATCGGAGCAACAGGTGCTACTAGTGACAGTTCTCGCCGGCAGTTGGCACTGCGCGCGGCCTCGCAGGTTGTGACGTCACGACGCTGTCGTGGCTGCCGGAGTCAGGTGGCGGGACCACGGGTAGTGCTGGAAATGCGTAGTGTAGCTTAGTGTTGCGGCAGTGTCTTCCAGTCGTGGACAAAATTGTGTTTGTGTGTGTATGTATGCGTGTGGCCGGTGGATTCTCGGAGGAGAGGAGGTGAGTTCTGGTTGTGTTGGCTCGGGGGTGCTTTGTTCACTAGGGGGTTGTCAGCTGTTGCATGTATTCTCGGAACGAGGACGGTCGTGAAAGTCGGGTTTCTGCACTGATTGACGGAAACCTACACTTTCTCATCAAGCCCGACCCTGTCCCTAAAACGCAATAACGGATTAGATACCTATTTCTTCAATATTGCCACGGGCAGAGTACACAGATAACTGCGTTCTTTGCCTTGGAGAGATCAAACAGGTGACTACTTTTTCTGTAAGTTTCCACGAGAAGTTGACCGCGTTATTTGAAAACTTCCCATACCTAGGATTAAACATATGACGGCGTTCTTTGTAAGTTTCCTCGAATAGAATGAACAGATGACTGCATCCTTTGTAAGTTGTCATGGGGGGGAAGAAACAGACGACTGTGTTCTTTTGTAAGTTTCCATCCGTGATCACATATTTGTGATCAAGGGTTGCCATGGAATGAAGAAACAGATGACTGACTGCATTTCGTGAGACATAAACCTAAAAGGGCGCTTACTGAATCGCAACAGAAAGTGGTCGAAATCTGTTGTCCATTTCCAGCTTAACATAAAACTCATTTCCTGACGTGCTGAGTAGCTGGCACCACATTCCATCTGGACGGAACGGGCGGTGCGTAAAGTAGAAAAAAAGTTACTTCATTCTTTGCTTTCTTTATCATTTGTTTTTGTTTTTTTTTTTTCGCTCTTGATGGCGGGTAATACGGCCGGAGCTGTGGCCTCCCAGAGGGCCCCTACGCGGCGGCTGGAACGAACGAGTCAAGGCCGGCGGGTCGGGGTGCGTTCGGATCTGCGTGCTTGTTTGTGCCGTCACTATTTGTGGAAATACTCTGCGTGAATGTTGGCGATAGTTGTTAAATTTCTGGGAACAAGTTCCGTTGTGTTGCACCTGTGATGAACCGAGTATTCAATCTGACAAATGGTAAACACGAATTACCATTCATAATATTCAATAAATTGCGAACATTATTGGTTTTCTTTCTGTGTGAGCATTGAAGTTTCTGGTATGCAGTGCAAGATCTGCCGTGCTTCTGCCATCTCATGACAGCACAAGAGGTATAAACATTTTTAGGTTCAGCAGTAGTATTATTATTAAAACATTACCTACATGTGAAGTGAAGTGTGAGTGTAATTCTAGCCAACTTTTATTCAAAATTCTGTTCATGCATATTTTGTCACACACAGATATGAACACGAACTTAAAAATAATTTTTTTAATATTCAGAAAGGCATGCTGCTTCGAATTTTTGTCATAAAAGTTACCTTAGCGAATGATATTTATAATGCATAATTCAATAGCGTGGAAAATTTCACTGTTTTAGACAAATGTTCGATACTTATTCAAACATAACCTCAAATTCTCGTAAAATCCTGCTTTCGAATGCCTATAAAGTAATATAGGAACTTTATGATACAGCCAATGTATTGCTGTTGTTTTTAGTTTATTTTGAGACATCTTATCCAGAATGACTTAAACTGATAGGAGGTCTCAAAATTGCTAAAACAGCAGCATTACATTGCCTACATCATACAGCCTCTTACAGTACATTTGTGTAGTCATCTGCTGTATATGAATTTATTAGATTCCGAAGGCCGTCGCTTTCTTACTTGTCACTGTTGGAAAAAGACGTCTTGGTAATAAAACTAGACAGCTCGTAGATGATTTCTCAATACCGCCTACGTGTCGAGCTTTCAGTCATGGCATTACTTCTGTATTTTAAAATCTCTGCCTGCCGTGTCGAGGTTCAAAATACATACGTATGGATTTTTAAGTTTATTTTATAATTGTAAACATTTTTTTCTCCTCTTACAAATTGTTGTACTTACTGTAAAATTTGTACCTTACTTAGTGTATTTATAATGTATTTGTTTAGAATCGTCAGATAGCATTTGTTTTCTGTAACTTATCACTCTTATCTCCCATCGATAAGCTTTAGGCTCTGTTAGATGAGGGATTGTATTTCTTTCAGGAAGGCCATTCGAGGCCAGGGGGCGTAGCTGTACGTCAGCTGATCTGTCATAAAATACGATGCAGAGTAACTTCTGACTTCATCCAGATGTCTATGTTCACAGAACGCTGTGAACCTGGAATTTGTTGCGATACGACGTGGTTCGTACAGATTGCAATTTTTTAAAGAAAAAAAAAAATCCATAGAACCGATTTATGCAATATTGTTTTGCGAGAATTTACAATAAAGCTTTTCAAAATTTTGATAGTACGTTATATTACACTTTTTTTTTTTGTAAATTAAGTTGTAAGCAAGCAGTTGAGGATATGTAGGCCTATAATATACGCTGATTTAACGATATGCCAGTACCTAGTTTCTTTTCTCTGTACTTATTATTCATAATGGATGAAGAAGGATGTGTTTTTAGATCTGGTAATTCTACAGAAGAACTGGATCTAAAGGGGCACATTCTTTATTTAACAATTAAATACTACAAATAGTATAGAGTACGTACTAAGCACGTGGTTTTACTTTCCAGCATCATCCAATACTTTTCACAGAATAACCTAGAACTCTTCATCTGTTGTACATAGTAATGAATGGATGTGTCGCCGCCATATTGTCCCCATTAGATGTCACGAGCAACCGATCACCATTGAAATGTAAAACACGATTGTTAATTATGTCGAAATAAGACTTCCTTCGACAATAATCTCTGTCTTCACTGGCACTAATAATACCTTCTTGGTGGTGCAGATCAGGCCCCCAAACACCCACTGCCTAGAAATTTATACTTGGATTTCTTGAGGAAACTGAAGTACCTACAGATCTTTTTATTATATCTCTGCCATTATGCAGTGTCACAGTTTGCTGTGAGGGGGAAGAGAGACAGCAAAAGGTTGTAATTCTTTTTAATATTTCGACGTTCACGACTAAGATAAGCCACTTGAAATTTTACAGTCACTCATCGGCAGACATATAATGCAACATCTGTACTTAAATTACACGTCTTATCAGCATGTGCCATTGTGGTGGCAATACATTCATTACTATGTACAACAGGTGAACAGTTGTAGGTTATTCTGTGGAATTTGTTGTTGCCAAAAGGTAAAATCATATGCATAGTATTCTATGCTATTCTTAATATGCAATTATTAAAGAAAAAATGGTACCTCATTTGGTTTAGTTCTTTTGTAGATTTACCCTCTAGATTTTTATGAAAGTTTGTTTATTGAGGATGATTGAACACATTTTTACTATACTATCCAATTTGTGTGTGTGATTTATTTTAGTCTTGTGGTTGTTATACTTGAAACGGTAGTACACATAGGCCTAATTTTTCGAATTCAGTACTTTTTAAATCTTTAGTTGTCATATAAAATTAGTTTATTAGTCATAGAAGTCCACCACTGTGAAGTAACAGCATATCTCAAAGCTGGGCGTCGTTCTTCAAAGCTAGATATTTTTCATCTGTTATTAATTTATACAGAACATTCGCTTATATAATGTAGGTCGACCAGGCAGTGCGCGACCGGCATGAAGGCCATGCAACACATGACAAACCATCTCCTGCACACTTTGCATTCCAGTTCAGTTGCTCTGTAGGAGTGGTTGTGTTGACGTTAGATTGCGTGTATTCTTGTGAGTGTGTTAGTGAAATATTTAGATTTAGGAGTGGTCTTTTGCTGCTGTTGCTATGTGAAATGGTAACATTAGGAAATTTTCTTGCAAATCTAATTTTTTTTAATTTTCCGCAATCACTCTTTTTCAGATAAGTTTTTATTATGAAAGTCTCTGATGTAAATTTCTGTGGCTGCCAAGTGAGCAAGCTAATCCAAACACTTCACTAACATAATCAGAAGAATAACACGCAATCTAACATCAGCACAACCATTCCTACAGAGAGACTGAACTGAGCTGCTGAGATGGTGCAGGAGATGGTTTGTCACGTGTTGCATGGCTCTTGTGCTGATTGTGTGCCACCCAGTTGACCTACATTATGTAAGCGAATGCTGTGTAGAATTTTATTAGATCTGTAAGATTGAAGACTATTCACTGCATCATCACACTGCAGATATAGCTGTTCTTATTCCAACATCACATACAAATAGAGATGAAAACAGTAAAATTTTAGATTTCATTTTCATAAAAGTGTACACTTTTTAAATAAATTGTTCTGTAGCACCCTCAATAACTCCCACAAAAGAATCACTCTTGAGAGATATTTCAGGATATTGGATTTGAATCATTGACTGTAAGAAAATGCCTGCAGTTTTTGACAGAAATTTGTCTCTTGAATAATTTTAACATTAACTGAAATTATTTCACTGCAATGTATGTATCATTGACCAGTTTATCTTCAGTAATTCAGTGTCCAAATCATTCAAATATTTTGCTAAAACAACAACAAATGCTAAGCAGGAGAACCAATCGTGGTCACTTTAACAATTCATATGGGCTAGCTTACCCTTTTCTTCAAGAAATCTGTGAATTGCCTCGCGTAGAGCAGAAAACCTTGCCAATGTATGACCACATCTCGGCTACCTTATTACTGCATTTTCACTGTCACTACACGCTGTAGGTCTAATAATTAAACTTATAGATATAACAAACATAAGAACCAATAAAATAAATCTTGTTTAAGAAATAAAACTCTAAGATTGCTAGTACAGTCAACTCAGGATATAGTGTACCTTTGCGGACTTGCATATTTTGTTCACTATACCAGAGGTTCACTAAATCTGAAGTGTCTCTCCCCTGACCTTAAATGGCAGGAATGAATGAAATTGTGAACAAGAAAATAAAATGTTGTACAGTAATTAAAATATTTCATTTTTGTGGAATGGATTACACTGTATACTGTTACTCACAGTTGATTTACTTAAACTATGCTGTCGACCCACATCTGTTTGTGAAAGACCACGTTCAGTGTCACTTATAATATTCGCCGTATCTTCCAAAGAAAACACTTTACGCTTCGACAGTTTTATACAGTACATTCACAGTTCGAACACTAGAAACAGACTGATCAGGTAGAAATGACCAACACTGTTATGGTGTGACTGCGTATTCAGCCTTGGAAATTCCCAGGTCACTTAATGGAAACTGGGAGGGGATTGATGGAGTTTGAAAGCCATCAGAATCTTACCTTCATTTACGCTCTGGACATAATGTCAGTTCCCTTTTAATAAAAGGAAGCAATTTCATTTTCTGTTGTTTCAGTGCTATCCGTCATAATGGAATGTATACTGTATACTGTTACTCACAGTTGATTTACTTAAACTATGCTGTCGACCCACGTCCGGTTGCGAAAGACCACATTCAATGTCACTTATAATATTCGCCTTATCTTCCAAAGAAAACACTTTACGCTTCAACAGTTTTATACAGTACATTCACTGTTCAAACACTAGAAACAGACTGATCAGGTAGAAATGACAAACGCTGTTATCGTGTGACTGTGTACTCAGCCTTGGAAATTCCCAGGTCACTTAATGGAAACTGGGAGGGGTTTGATGGAGTTTGAAAGCCATTGCAATCTTACCTTCATTTATGCTCTGGACATAATGTCCGTCCATTTTTAATAAAAGAAGGCAATTTCATTTTCCTTTGTTTCGATGCTATCCGTCATAATGGAAATGTTTCTGAGAACAAAAGGCAACCCTTTGACAGTGAAGGATTAGAAAAAACAGTAGAGTAGTGTGCCTGAGAACAGAATGGTAACCTTTCGATGGTGTAGTGAGGCAAGGTCGTCACACTTTCCAGGATTTACAGTACAGCTCATTGTCTAGGAATCACTAATCCTACCTTTGCCCTTTGACTAAAAGAGTAAGAAACTTTGAATGTTGTTCTTAACACATTCTTTCAATTTTATACAAGAAGATCTAACTTCAAATAAGAATTTTTCAGGATAAAATTCTTGTTAAGGTTCACTATAAACGGAAATATTAATGTACTTTTTAATGCATGTGGGTCGGGACCAACGATTTAGGTTCACTACAGCTGAATGTTCACTATAACCGAGTTCACTATATCCAGAGTTGACTGTAATTTAATATACAGTATAATTTTCAGTTTTTACAGGAAAAAAGGCGGGCCACATAAAAAGCCGTGGCAAGCCAGATGTGGTCCATGGGCTATAGTTTGGGCAATCCTGATCTATGACCTGAGGGCATTGGTATCTCGTCCTCACTGAAACTGTACCGAATTTTTTCCAAAAGGAACTACATTGCCCTGAACCAGCATAACCTACTTAACAGTCCAGAGGCAGCATACCTAGGCACTAACCAATAGACTACAAAAGAGAGCGACAGTTAAAAATACAAGAATGTGATATGAAAACTGACGCTATCCCACTTATAATTGGATGTCATAGCTCTATATCACAAAGCTTGATGCCAGACCTGCCAAAACCACAGCATAGAAAAAAAAATATTAAACTGTAAGACAAAACAGTGTGAAAGGGGTGTAACAACGTTAATTTTAAGAACAGAATCTTTAGGTTGTAAGTAACCAAAAAGTCAATGTCATTTTTGTATTTGAATAACGTGCAGCCGAAAAAAAATAATTTGTGTCTGAAGTTTGAATCCTATTTATGGTAAAACTATTGGGTATGGAGACGAATGAGTGGTAAGATATCAGTGCGAAGAACAAGCCAAAAAAAATATTCCTTTGTCATTTCTTCGAAAAGCACTTCATTTGTGTGATAATGTACAAAATTAACCGATATTAAAAAAGCTGATGCCTGAACATTGTCTACCAAAGAGACTATTGTATCACCATCCACGAGGACGAAGAGATTTAGGCAGACATCACTGACGTTGGACGGACCAATTCCATTTGTAGTTCACAGATGGGAAACAACCCAAAACTGTGTGTGTATTGGCAGAAGAAGAAGAAGAAGAAGAGAAGAAAAAATCTTTTATAGTGGGACAGAAGTTTAATCAGTTAATTTTGTATGTTATTACACAAATGAAGCATTTTTCGAAGAAATGACAGAGAGTATTTTTTTTGGCTTCCGATAATGAATTTGCAAGAGCAAGAATATCATCTAAACATATCAAATAAAATAAGGTGTCAAGTTTTTCTAGCTGATGTAACAATTCAGTAGCCTGCACGGCTTCCTTCTTGCTGCCAGACAATTTTTTAGGCCCAACCCAACACAGTTAAATCGGCTCTTGAAGAAATAAACGCATTTTTGACTTCTTAGCTTAATGCTATCAATTGTAACTATTGCTCTGGATCCATGGTTTGGTTTTAATGTTGAGTATTTTCTTTAAAAAACTAAAAAATTCGCATATTTTTTGGGTGGGCCTGGACTACACCACTGTTTTGAGACAGATTTTGTGTCGCGTAATAGTTGAAGTCAACTGCAGTTTTCAGCTCTGATTTGATTATATGTGTCATGCTCATGTTTCGAACATCTGTCCAGTTATTGTTCATGAGATGAAACATCCTCTTTGTATGAGCATTACTACTTGGTTTGCTTAGAACAAAACTAGCCAGTTTTTCCAAATTTATAATACTAACACTGTTTGATTTTAAACGGGTGAGCACTAAAACCCATTTCTGGCAACCATTACTTTCTATAGTAGGGCCACGTTTAGTAGTTGCTTCCAAGAGCGGAGAAGTGGGGCTAACCTCGCGACCTATTAGTGCGATATCCCAACCTGAGATAACATTCTGTCTCATCCATTCAAAAACATTACCGCTCCATAGTCTGTACAGATCTTTTATTAAATCTCTGCCTCTGTGCAATTCACAGTTTGCATTTAGAGGGAAGAGAAATAGCAAAATGTTTAATGTTCTTTTTAATATTAATGCTAAAAAGCATGAGGTTTCTGCAGAAGATATTACAGGATCGAAGACTCATTCGAGAATGACCGAACATTATAGATTTGGAGTTGCAGGAATATCACAAAAGTTAAACGCTTCAGAGAAGAACAAAGACAAATTATCTCTATGAGTTTTCCTTGTTGGAATTCTAATATACTTATGCTGCAGATATAGTGCAAATGTTTCTTGTACGCTAATACCAAGTACTGCAGAATGTTGTGAATACATTTCGCTTAACGTGATTACGTCATAATCAGGACTATGGAGTCCAGCTCGCTACTAAAAGTGGCCCTACAGTACAAAGACTGCATATTTTAATGCATTTTATGAACAACAAAATTCATCATATAATCTATCATCATTCACGGCAAAATCAAATGTTTAGAATAAACATTTTTACATTATGGAAAAAGAAGAAAGAAAAATGGTCGAAGAGAAGAATAATATGGGAGACTGTTAAAAATTAGGGGAAAATAGGGAGATTCCGGGAAATATGGGAGGATTGGCAACCCTATTTAGGACTACAACATGAAAGGAAGATGATGATGACTCTGAAGTGGCATTGATAAGAGATTACAGCTTTGGTTGAAGAGCTCGAATAACACTATATAAGATACTTACTCAAAGCATTGTTACGTATGGAAGCAAATCATGGACACACTCACAGAAAATGTTCACTATGGTTGATTGCCTTACTTACTTACTGGCTTTTAAGGAACCCGGAGGTTCATTGCCGCCCTCACATAAGCCTGCCATAGGTCCCTATCCTGAGCAAGATTAATCCAGTCTCTATCATCATATCCCACCTCCCTCAAATCCATTTTAATATTATCTTCCCATCTACGTCTCAGCCTCCCCAAAGGTCTTTTTACCTCCGGCCTTCCCACTAAAGTCTGTGTGATGTATCTTGTCTCACTGTGAAAAGAGAGAGAAAGTAGATATGTCTTACTTCGTCTGTATTGTTATGATGATGGGGGAGTGGAGCGATGCCGTCCATCCGTCCAGTGTTGGAAGGGACTAGTTGCTACATTCTGTAGCGCAAAATAAAATTACAAAATATCTCTCTTCGTACTGTGTAGTTCCGTCTCTGAGCTTGTCTTTCAAGAAACTGAGTTCCGGCAGCCTGTACAATAACAAGGTTTTGAAAGGAATCCTGAAATTTTACAACCCTTCTATAATCTCCACCCTCATTTGAAGGGACTTGGTTTCATTGCTACTGAGACAAGATGAACCTTACCAGGTATAACACTCTATATGCATTTCTGGATTCGCCCATACGTGATGGTTGATTGCCTTCAAAGGAAAATCCTCAGAAGGATATTGACCAGTTTTCTCTAATGGGATGTGGGGGATTAGACACAATATGAGTTCTACATCCTGTATGATGACATTGATGGCATAGCACTACCAACTTATGTACATATTAGAAGATTACTATGGGTTGAACTCATATCGATGGCCCAGAACGACTGTTCCAAGTCCATTTGACTATTTTTTTTTTCAGAAGAGCTATTTTAAGCTCCTGACATTCAAAGCTTCATGAAACAATTTGGAATAGCTTCATAGCAACCTTATGGAGAGAAATATTTACAATTTTGTTCGATTCATATATGCAGAGAAGAACTGGAACACAATGAAACACAGATTTCTTTCTTATAAAAAGTTGGACTTATAACAGTCTGGTTCTCAGCCGTCGAAATGAGAATGGAAGAGGGGCACATTTCCAGAATAGCACTTCAGGGACATTTTAAAGAGAAGAGACATGCTGCCAGCCAGGGGCGGATGCAGGATTTTTTTTCGGGGAGGGATTTGAGGAGGTAGTAAAAATGAAGTAATGAGAAATAAGTTTATATACTCACAATTTGTTTCCGAGTCACAAACATTTACAAATTGGCCTGAGTAGTGTAGTCGGTATAGCCTTCTGTGCTCGAAGTTGCGGGTTCTACCCCAACCCAGCTCGATGGAATTTAAGTGTGTTTAAATGCGACAGGCCTCATATCAGTCGATTTACTGGCATGTGAAAGAAGTCCTGAGGGAAAAAATTCCGGTACACTGGCGACGCTGATATAACCTCGGCAATTGCGAGCCTTGTTAAATAAACCATAATTTTTTAATTTTAACATTTACAATGACTGCAATACAAAAACAATGACAGAATGACATTTACAGAAGAAGACGACGAGGCTTCTTAGACATTTATCCAGTACTTCATGAGCTTTTACTTCTACATTTTTATGTATATACATTAAGGCCAGTCCATTTAATCTGTCTGCTCCCATCGTGCTCCTCAAATCAGTCTTCAAACACCGCAATGTTGAGAACGACCGTTCTGGTGTTGCTGTAGTTACAGGCAACATGCAGAAAAGTTTCAGAGCCTTGCAAGTGCAGGGAAAAATAATTTCATTGCACCTGTTCAAAGATGATATAAAGTCAGTAGGTATTAGGTGAAGATTTTTCTGACCAAGGAAATTTCTTCTCCACATCTTCAATTCACTGAAGAAAGACTCTGGTGATGCATCAACATCATTGGGCCACTGATTTACTACAGCCTGAACAGCAGTTTCTAAATCTTCATCTGATGCTCGCACTATGTTTTTAGGCAACGAAGTTTGTATGGACTTTAGGATTCCCTTATGATTTAAAAACCTGTCCTTGAGCTGACTAATGAAATAGTCTAAGAAGAGAAGCAAAATTAAAAGCCTAAAATACTCTTCATGACTCTCTATCTTGAAGTAAGAACTCTGTGTTTGTCTTCCTGCAGTTCTTGGAATTTAACATTTTAGCAAAGAGAATTTACGTGGAAAACTTTCTAATTCCTATGTACATCCACGAATTAAAATTAATATTATTTTTGTTTCTTGTTTCGTATTTTTCTCAATTTCGGGAGGGGAAATATCCCCTTAATCCCCCCCTTTGCATCCGCCCCTGCTGCCAGCTCCCTTAGTACCTAGATGGGAAGATATGTTTTGAGATGATGCATTCGCCCTGGTCTCTTTTTGAAACGGAAAGATAGCTACAGGAAATAGAAAGGCGTGGAGGAGAATTGGGGAGGCCATAACCCAAAAACAGGACAAAGCATCATAGATAGCTGAACATTTACTCTTGTGAAAGCATAATGTAACCTGAAGTAGATCTGTAATGTACTGCTGACAAATTATACTTGTCGATAATAAAAAGAGGATAATAGACCTAATGGGTAGTAAGAATAAAGCTTAAGTACTTTCTCAAGGTTTATACTTATGAGTATGAGCACTTCCTGTGATTATATACTCGTAACCACTAGAACATACTCATTTTCGTAAGAATAAAAACATTCTACCTAACGCGAATATATAGGCCTACTCATCTCTACAGCCTTCTTGATCGTTTAAAAATTGGTAAATACTCGTGTTACCTATCCTCTTTGACCACATTGCACCATGATGCTCAGTTTTTTTTTTTATAGACTTTCACATGCTGTTGGCATGCTGTAGTGGTTTGTGTTTTGCTTTTTGTAAATTTTGATAATGGATAAATAAATAAAAATGAAAGAGAGAGCGAATCAGATAAGTGACGTTAATAAAACAGGAAACAAGAAAATAGTACTGGGAAATCGTCATTGCGGGATGTTGGGTAGAGATTACAATCCATTTCTAGAATTCCAGTTATGCTAATTGTATTTTTTTATTATGGAGCAGTTATATATGTATAATTTTAAAGTTACAAGTAATTGCATTTTGCAATTCAAATTTTACAAAATAAATTGTAATTGTTAATTATATTTAACAATACAATCTAACCTTATAATTTGATAGCCATTCATATTTTTATAGGTTATGTTTTTTATGAATAACAAATACGTGTTTAACCTTTTTCACATTCACTTTTGTGAAGCGTTAAAGGCTTCTGAAGTTCACGTCTTTTTCTATATTTTTCCATGAGGCACTACGTCATTCATAAATTATGCCATTTTTTTTAATTTAACTTTAAACTGAACACAAATCAACAAATACTCAGAACTGAGCTTGCTACAAACCATACTCAGAATAACATGAGAATGAACTTATAAATATGAGAATATACTAGCTTTTATTCTTATCAAGCATGAGTATTTATTCTGTATAAGATGGACACTAGAGTATATTCTACTATGCTTCCATGTTATGAGTGTGTAATCAAAAATGAGTAGGTACTCAAATGTTTTTATTCTTACTAACAAGAGTATTTACTAAAAAAACTCCAGAATATACTGTATACTCATGTTTATTCTTACCACCCAATAATAATAATAATAATAATCTTCTTCTTCCCATCACGTATTAACCCTGGTGGCCTGTTACGGTCTCACTCCATCGTTTCAGCGGAGGGCCCAAAGATCTTGTTCCTAAAGGGCGGTAATTTAATGCTCGGCGTGGTATCCTTGTTTTAGGCATCCTGAGTATATGAGATTTCCATTTCTGTCTGTAATTTTGAATTTTCTATAAAATTGGGTCAGTATTTAATTCTTTCAAAATATCCAAATTTTTCTTCTTGTCTAATCTAGTATAGCTAGCAGTTCTTAAAAACTTCATTTCATTGGCAGTGATTCGGTGTTCATCACATTTACGTATGGTCCAAAGCTGCACTTCAATGCATGAGAACAGGTCTTACCAGTGTTTTATAGGTTTTAATTCTTGTGTGTTTTGGACAAGAGAATGTTTGGAAATGTTATTAATGGTATTCATTGCATAGTTAAAGTAACTCAGTTTTGTAGAAATATCTTTCTCAACAAATATAGTACGAAATGGAACTATAAAAATTGGAGATTTATCCTTCGAAGAGGTGGAAAAATTCAAATATCTTGGAGCAACAGTAACAAACATAAATGACACTTGGGAGGAAATTAAATGCAGAATAAATATGGGAAATGCCTGTTATTTGGTTGAGAAGCTTTTGTCATCTAGTCTTCTGTCAAAAAATCTGAAAGTTAGAATTTATAAAACAGTTATATTACTGGTTGTGAAACTTTGACTCTCACTTTAAGAGAGGAACAGAGATTAAGGGTGTTTGAGAATAAGGTTCTTAGGAAAATATTTGGCGCTAAGAGGGATGAAGTTACAGTAGAATGGAGAAAGTTACACAACACAGAGCTGCACGCATTGTATTCTTCACCTGACATAATTAGAACCATAAAATCCAGACGTTTGAGATGGGCAGGACATGTAGCACGTATGGGCGAATTCAGAAATGCATATAGAGTGTTAGTTGGGAGGCCGGAGGCCAAAGGACCTTTGGGGAGGCCGAGATGTAGATGGGAAGATAATATTAAAATGGATTTGAGGGAGGTAGGGTATGATGGTAGAGACTGGATTAATCTTGCTCAGGATAGGGACCAATGGCAGGCTTATGTGAGGGTGGCAATGAACCTCCGGGTTCCTTAAAAGCCAGTAAGTAAGTAAGTATCTTTCTCAACTCAAATATTTAAAACATGAGACCTGTTCTACAGGTTTATTATAAAGGCAAATTTTGCTGTGAAGATTTTTTCCGATGAATCCCATTACTTTAGTTTTATTAATTGAAATTTCCATCCTGTATTCCTCAGAAATGAGTTGTAATTGGAAAACAGAACGTTGGAGCCCATCTTCAGAATCTGCTAATAATATTACAACATCTACAAACAGTAATATATCTAACTTTAAATTTCTATTGATACTCAAATTACCATGTTCTGTTCTTTTCCAGTTTCTAATCATATGATCCATGTATATAGTAAATAATAATGGGCATAGGCTATAACCTTGTTGATCATCTTGATTATTTGATTTCCACTCAGTTTGGTTGTTTCCAGTACATACTGAAATATAATTTTCACAATATAAATTGTAGGTTGCATTTATTAATTGGTTTGGAACATGATCTTCTTTCAGAATTTCAAATAACTTTTTTCTATTAACTTCATCAAAAGCCTTCTTGAAATCGATAAAAGCCAAATGTGTGTCTTTATTAAACTCACTTTGTTTTTATATTATTATTTTTAGAGTAAAATACCCATCAGCACATGATCTACCTTTCCGGAATCCATTTTGTTCTTCCATTAATTTGGTTTCATAAAATGTATATAATTTTTGTTTTAAAAGTTTTGTGTAAATTTTATATCCTGAATTTAGAGGACTAATACCTCTGTAATAATGGATTTGAGGGAGGTGGGGTATGATGATAGAGACTGGATTAATCTGGCACAGGATAGGGATCGATGGCGGGCTTATGTGAGGGCGGCAATGAACCTTTGGGTTCCTTAAAAGCCAGTAAGTAAGTAATACCTCTGTAATTTTTACTGTCATTCATATCGCCTTTTTTAAAAATTGGTATTACTAGACCCTTATGCCAAATATAATAATAATAATAATAATAATTAGTATTTGTAAGTAACACTATCTAAACAAGCCTAAAATTGGCAAAATGGCTCAAATATTGAAGGTACCTTAGCTGAAAGGCATAAATCGCGGATGCTCGTGTAAAGAGGGTTAAGTCAAATTGCAAGGTATGTAAACTTCTCTTCTTTGGTACTGAACAAAACCCCTTTGTCACAAACTATGGAGCACTGTAACTACATCATAGATGGAAGAATGACTTAACCCCTTTAACACAAGAGAAAAATAAATGTGGATAGTTCAAATCTGTACTTATTCCAGTTTAACCAAATCATACTTAACTCCCTTTACACGAGTACCCGCGAAATTTAGCAGTTAGATAAAACATCAGGGTTAACTTGACATTATTTGAACTTTTTAGTGAATCAATTTCAGTTTTAAAACTCTTGTACAGAATGAATTTGTCTGTATGTCGATTAGGACAGCCATGTTAGACTGGAGCATTATGCCGAGACAGTTACTACATAGAGAGATATTTCTGTGGCCAAGACCACAGGCAAAAAAAATCGAAGTCATCTGAATTGTAGATGTGGGCAAATGAAAGTGGAATTGGCAACCATCATCAAAAGTTTTGCATATACTTGTAACATGTTAATAGCTTTCATATTCCAGTGACTTCTCTCTTAAGATGGCACTTTCAGTGCTTTTGTATTAATATTACCAAACGGGTGCACCCAGGGATTTGATTTGGGGGGGGGGGGGTTCAGATAATAAACTTGTAATGTTAGTGACCTTCAGAGCACATAAAATGAAAATTGTTCAGAAGATGACACATCACTAGTCTCATCTGCAATAACCGAGAAACATTTTGCATCATTCACATCTGATACTGCATATTTTTCTTTTTATTATAGTATCACATGATACTGTGATTTGGTTTTGGAAATTTCATCTTACATAAGTAGCTTTTCTATCACAACTCGAAAAATGGTTCCTTAACACACTGTCGCCCACATTTACGCGACCTCTTAGAAAAGCTCGAAAATTTCCTTCATTCTCTAGTGAGAGTTTAGTCATATCAACTCACCAGGTCCCTATGACCAGTTGACCACATAACGACAGACCCTGTCGTCCACATAGTATGACTGTTTCGATCATTGGCTTGAGTTTTTTTCCTGTTTTCCAAAGCCTGCGTTCTCTTTCCATCATTAATACTTAAATCAATAGATACCTAATTTCCTTTCATTCATTCATTTTATTCCATAGATCTTACATGAGCAATGAAGCTTTAAGATGTGGAACAAGTCAAAATTTTACTATACTACAATTACAATTTTTACAAATTTTTATAGTTTTATAATTTAGTAATTTTCTACAATTTTGTGCGATTTTTTTACAATATTTTGGCGAGATGTAGTGAGATGAGGTGAGGTCCGAGGATTCGCCAAAATATTACCCGGCATTTGCCTTTTGGTTTGAGGAAAACCTCGGAAAAACCCAACCAGGTAATCAAATCAAAGGGTGGTAATCTAATCAAAGGAGTTGATGCCAAGGACTCGCCATAGACCATCCGGCTTCAGTCCCACATTGTAGACATTATATCTACAAAATTGCCTGTTTTAATGTAATAGTGATATGACACTGTCATTCCTCACGTTTTTTTTTTGTAGGTTCTTTTACGACACTTTATCAACAGCTTAGGTTATTTAGCATCTGAATGAGATGAAGGTGATAATGCTGGTGAAGTCCGGGGTCCAGCACCGAAAGTTACCCAGCATTTGCTCATATTGGGTTGAGGAAAAAATTCCGGAAAAAACCTCAACCAGGTAACTTGCCCCAACAGGGAATCGAAGCCAGGTCACCTAGTTTCACGGCCAGATGCGCTAACCATTACTCCACAGGTGTGTAGTTCATGTTCTTCTCAAGCTTTCGACACAAGCGTTGCAAGTGTTTTCAGTCAGAATATACAGGGCTGCCAACACTCAAAGATTGCTAAATTTAAAATATCACTAAGAACACTAAAATCGCCTGCAAAAGAGAAAATACAGGAACTTAGTTTGAGAATGAAAAATTCTTTCCATTTTACTGGAAATACACAATAAAAATCTGGTTCTGGGAGGGGGGGGGGTCGGCTTGAGCTCCCATACCCCCTTCCCTCGTGGATGTGCCACTGTTACTAAATACACTTGAGTGAAGTACAGTGAAACCTCTCCTTACGGACATCCCCAAGATACGGACACTCCTCATATACGGACAGATTTTATGCCCCAACTGAAATAATATAGAAATAATGATAAATTTAACTCTCGTTTACGGACACTCTCAGACACGGACACGGACAGCTGTTTCACAGTCCTAAAGCTTGCTTTACCTCCTGACTGCGGACAGAACTTGGATTTCAAGCCCTAATGTGTTACAAAAATTGAAAATGTAGTACAGAAATTCCTTAACATGAAAGAAGACAATAAGGGTTTCGTAGGCTACCACTAGCCCAGCCGGCTATCCCTTGTTAGCTGGCAGCGGGTGGATAAACAGTCATAACATTTAACCTGTCTGATGGGTCCAAGGTTTCCGCGATCATGAAATTGTATTCGACACATGATAGAGTTGGTAGGGTTATTCTCTTCAATTCAACCAGTTCTGTTCCGAGAGACATGACACCTGAACATAAAGGTTAAGTTGAAAACTGTAAATTACAGTACTGCATAACTGTAGACCTAGAATAAAATTGCATGGCACAGTACTATATTTTCCTTTTTCAGTCTTATCTACTGTAGTTCAAAGTTGCAAAGAATTTACTTAGTATTGTAGACTGTATTTAGAATTAAACTACAGTAATACATTTCATTTAAAGCGTGAAGGGATACATAATGCGTATTATAAATTTACGGTTAGATTGGGGAGCCTCCCTCCCAATAAAGGACACCTCCCAGATGCGGACAGATTGTTAAGTCCCTTCGATGTCCATAAAGGAGAGGTTTCACTGTATTGTGTCAGTATGCAATTGGTGCTAAAACCGAAGTCAATCTATTTCACCCCAAGACAAACTTCAGTTTACAGTTTCCTGCAGTGTCTTTTTTCCCAAAATTCCTATAGATCTTGTGCACACAAAATAAATTGTTTGCACATTCGACAAACACAGACAAGTCTGCTCTTTTAGTTTAAGATAAATTGTTGGAAGTGCGGAAACTTTACATTGAAGTTTTTCCTTTCCTCTTCACAGTCCACTTCCATAACAGCAATGTGTTACTCTCATGGGAGCTGCTGGCTTTGGCAAGAACCATGACTGGCTCTAAAATAGACTAAATGAAGCAATCAAACTCCTGTATCTCCTCATGAGGAGCATAGGGCATTCACAAAGTGCCTCCATCGGACCCTATTTGTAGCCAACTTCTTCACTTCGCTCCATATTTTCCCCTCCCTAGCAATTTCCTCCAAAACTGTTCTCTTCCATGCATTTTTTGGCCTTCCTCTTGTTCTGCTACCCTGGGGGTTCCAATCCAAAGCCATTCTTTCTACTGCTCCATCTTCTTTCCTGATTGTGTGCCCTATCCAATGCCACTTTCGTCTTTTGATTTCTATTGTGATTTCTTTCTGATTTGTTATCTTCCATAGTTCTGAGTTTGTGATTATATCTGGCCATCTAATTTTTAAAATTCTTCGTAAACATCTATTAACAAATGTTTGCAGTTTATTATGTATAATTTTACTTGTTTTACATGTCTCACAGCCATATAATAAGACTGATTTCACATTACTGTTACAGATTTTAATCTTTGTAGATCTAGATATAATATAAGATTTCCATATTGGGTACAACTGGACAAATGCACTATTTGCATTTTTTATTCGGTTCTTTACATCCTCAAAGGCTCCACCATCCTTGTCAATTATACTACCCAAATATTTAAATTCTTGAACAGTATCAATGTTGTTATTATTTATTATAATTTTATCTGTCTTTTTACTATTTAATCTCATTTCTTAAGTGTTCTTTACGTTTATTCCGCACAAGTAGATCATGTGTTGATCAAATTAATACCTTAAGAATAATCTGTGAACAATGCAACGAATGGAAAAGTACCTTATAGGCCTATTTACTAATTATCGATTTTGAGAAAGCGTTTGACTCGCTTAATAGACACTATATATGGAGAACAATAACAAAATTTGGTATACCTAAAATAGAGTGACACCTGTGAATTAGATGATATAAATGAAGACTTGGGAGTGTGTGTCTAGGTTGCTGAAAACTTTATTAGAATATCTCTTCAAAGTTTAGTTATTTACACTAGTTAGCAGCTTTACTTTACATATTGACAGAGTTTTCAATATTTTCACTTTAGTTTTATAAACTGTTGCTTTAGGCAAGTTGAAGTACAGTAAAAATTAACTGGATTATGTGTTAGGTAATGTGTAATGGGTGTACACCTGGAAAAAGTTTATGCTTAGTATTGTGCCATTTGAAATGCAACATGGACAAATAACATTACTGCTTTTCTAATGTGTACTGCATTGCCACAGACTAAACGAACTGCAGCTGTATACTAATGCTCTAACCTTGATTTGCCTTCAGTGTGTATTATCTGTCCGTACTATGCAATACAAAATCTTCCCACGCTCAATCCAGGGGAAATGTACACACTATTTCTTTGGCAGTTGCTTTCAATCTACAATAGTAAAAGACCGATGGAATTTACTTTAGTGAAGTCTATTTCCTAGCAAACACTTTGTACTAAGGTGTTTCTCATATAAAATTTTTCTGGTGACATGACTAATACAAGAGGGAGGGATCGCCATTGTGAGTTACCTACTACAGAGATTGCGCACAGTGGAATTCTCCTTAAAAAGTGTAGTATGATATCCATGCTTCTGCTTCAACACCGATGGTTGTTGATAGAACATTGGCGTTGAATATTTTAATATTGAGCACAGCATGTTCAGTAAATTCAACTTCATCACGAACCATTACAACAGATTTGTAATTTTTATTACACTAGTCAACAAATTTAAAGTTTTTTTTCTTTTTAACACAAATGAAATAAGTTAATCTCATCTAATTTTTAAGTGCTGAACTTGAAAATGGAGAAAAGTTCTTAAAGCTCTTAATACATTTCATTTTTGTGTTATAGATATGTGGTCTCTGATTTGAAAACCCAGGCTTTTTTTTTACCTATTAAAAATTATATTGTCTCATTTCTTGTGTGCTTGTAATGCCCAGAACACATATTCCTAGAACAGTCTTGAATTATAAACCTCGAGACAGTAGCAAGGATGTTCTGTGAAGAGATGGGTCAAATACTTTTGTAGATTGTAACAGTTCTTATAGGACGATGATGATAATGATGATAAAAACATTCTTAACTAGTGTTATTAGCATATGTTTGAAAAATCAAATGTATGGTAGTTAATGTTACTGGTGATGTGAAACCATTGATTCTGCATACTATCCTGTGGAAAATCTTCTCCTACAGCAGTGCCACCATAATTTTCTTAATTGAGGTTAAGGTCCATCCTCTCAAATCAACAGTTCTGTTGTTGGTGTTATGCCGCAAACAGAAAATTGTTTTGCAGTAGAGAAGTTTCTGCAAGGTCTTCAATTTTCATGTTATCTTATTTGTCAGTAGTTCACAGCTGAGCTCTGAGGAACTTCATACATGAGATACACGTCAGCAGTCTCTCGATTTGTATTTGTCTCTATCATCATTGCATTAGTGCAGTGGCGGAGCTTGGTTTCGTTGCGCTCCCCTGCTGCTTAAAACATTATGCTTCCTCCTCCACTTAGCCCTCAGGTTATCATGACACTTCATTGTTAAGAAACTTACACCTCGTATTTTATACATAAGAATTGTTTTAATACAAACGATTAAATGGCTAATGCATCTAGGTATAAATAGTACATATAAAATATAAATCTCTTACAGTGATTCGGTTCAGATCCCTTTTGTGCAGGAGGCTTTAGTTCGATGGGGTGAGGTTTCCAATAACTCTGATCCTCTGTCTTTTCCAGCGGCTCAAAAGAATTGGGATGAAATACTGATCTCTCTTGTTAAGGAGTCCCTTCAGTCATCTTTTTCTTCAGATACAGATCGTGCTCGTTTTTTGGCTCTCCAACAAAATGTTTCAGGATCTTGGCTTCATGCAATTCCTTCCCCTAACATCGGTACCCTTATGGATCCCAGATCCTTTAAAGTTTCCTTGGCTTTACGCCTCGGTTGCAAAATCTGTCACATTCATAAATGTATCTGTGACAATATTGTAGATTCTTACGGCCACCATGCCTTAAGTTGTGTCATGAGTAAGGGGCGTCTCTCTCGTCATTCATCGCTCAATGACATCATTAAAAGAGCATTAACATTCTCAGGGGTTCCATCCATCTTAGAACCTTCCGGGATCAGCCGTTCAGACGGCAAGAGACCCGATGGTGTGACTCCAGTCCCGTGGCGTGTAGGCAAATCCTTAATTTGGGATTCCACATGTGTGGATACACTGGCCCCTTCTCATCTGTCTTCAACCTCTAAGACACCAGGATCTGCAGCAGAAAGTGTCGCTGTCAGTAAACACCATAAATATAAACATCTTGCAGATAATTTAAAAATCATGTTGAGTTCAGATAAGTTTGTGAAATAATATCATACAAATTAGTTTTTTATTTTTCAGTCAATCACTTATCATGTTAAGATGGCAGAAATGGATTCTGTTACATCAAAATACAATGTTAAAATACGTCACGAATATTTTCGACTTACTTTCAAGTCATCTTCAGGTGATAGTTTTCTAACAAACAAATATTTGAACTAGGTGAAAATATTATTTAAGCACATTTAAGCAGATAATTATATTTTTGTCCCTTTTGCGGTTGAAACGTTTGGCTCATGGTGTAGTGAAGCCAAAGCTCTCATCTCCACCATAGGCATTAGTTTAGTGCAGCTTTCTGTCAATATCCACGTCAGCACATTGGTATCGCCATTCAGCACGGTAATGCTACAAGTATTCTTGCACCCTTCCCTGAGTCCTCTTATTTAGGTGAAATTTTCTTCCTTTAATTCAATTTACTTGTATTTTATTATAGTATACATGTCAATGTGAATGCAATTTCCTTGGAAACAAAATAATTTGTACGACATACAATAGTACCTATAACATATTACACAACTTTTGTAAAAAGTCAAAGAAATGTTTAAAAAATGTATTGTTCTAAAACTTCTTCACTTGGAACTTCGGAACTTCAAATGAATCAATTATCAGATTAAAATCTGTCTCCTGAGCTGTGTCGCTTTCAATGCTCAAAATAGAAAGTTCATTGAGTTGCTCCTGTCACATTGTACTTCTAAGGTAGCTCTTAATTAGCTTCAGTTTTGAGAATGATTTCTCAGCTGTCGCACTTGTCACAGACAATGTGGTAAATAAAATGTAAGCTATACAAATGTCGGGGAAGCTGGCAGACAAAGTTGAATTTTGACATATAATGGCTTTAGCCAGTTGTCTGATATTTATGACGGGTTTTTTTTATTTCCCTTCTTAGAATTGAGTGGAAGCTAACCATTTGTTGATGGAAAGAATTCATCAGATCCCTATTATGTTGATTTACAATTTATGTTTTATTTCCAGATAAGTCGGTTATTAAATACAATAAATAATGTTAAAATGTTCAGTCTTATGACTTATCAATTTAATATTAAAATTATTAATATTAATATTATATATTACAAACACAATATCATATATTTAAACACAAAGTTTGAAAATGTATTTGAATTTAAAATTGTGACAATTTAAAATACACATGTAACTGAAACCATTGTAACATGAGTTTTATTTAGATAAGGATGCAAATAGCCATAGTAGCTGACGCGCCCTTCTTAAACCCTACTACTACTACAACATGAGTTTTAGACTTATTTATAACCTAAAAATTTTTCCAACAAGTAATATACATAATACTCGTGAGTCATTATATTAAATATTATTACTTATTATTATAATACTCAATTTGGTGGTTTACTAGAAGAGAAAACAAACATTCCACTATGTAATTTAGATATCAGAGAAGTGAATTGTGTCTGATGATGCCGTAAAAGGCAAGAACGTTTATACATTATTTATATTTAATATGTATTAACAAATGTTAATATTAAATTGATGTCATAAGATTGAACATTTTAATTATTTAGTATACCTATTATATTGGTTATTAGGAGAAAATCAACAAATGATTAGGGAAAACACGGGAATTTTACTTGAAGCAAGTAAAGACATAGGTTTGGAAGTAGCCTAAATCCCGAAAAGACAAAGTATATGATTATGTCTCGTGACGAGAATATTGTACGAAATGGAAATATAAAAATTGGAAATTTATCTTTTGAAGAGGTGGAAATATTCAAATACCTGGGAGTAGCAGTAACAAATATAAATGATACTCGGGAGGAAATTAAACACAGAATAAATATGCCTGGGAAATGCCTGTTATTATTCGGTTAAGAAGCTTTTATCATCCAGTCTGCTATAAAAAAAATCTGAAAGTTAGAATTTATAAAACAGTTATATTACTGGTTGTTCTTTATGGTTGTGAAACTTGGACTCTCGCTTTGAGAGAGGAACATAGGTTAAGGGTGTTTGAGAATAAGGTGCTTAGGAAAAATTTGGGGCTAAGAGGGCTGAAGTTACAGGAGAATGGAGAAAGTTACACAACACAGAACTGCACGCATTGTATTCTTCACCTGACATAATTAGGAACATTAAATCCAGACGTTTGAGATGGGCAGGGCATGGAGCACGTATGGGCGAATCCAGAAATGCATATAGAGTGTTAGTTGGGAGGCCGGAGGGAAAAAGACTTTTGGGGAGGCTGAGACGTAGATGGGAAGATAATATTAAAATGGATTTGAGGGAGGTGGGATATGATGATAGAGAATGGATTAATCTTGCTCAGGATAGGGATCAATGGCGGGCTTATGTGAGGGCGGCAATGATCCTCCGGGTTCCTTAAAAGCCAGTAAGTAAGTAGGAATATTAATAATTTAGACAAGTAATTAAACTAAATTCTAGTAGCTACCAACATTCAAGTTTATTTAATTTTTCTTAATTTTTCTAGTAGTACACTTTAATTAATTATTTCACCTGATGTAGTTCCATGTAGTCCATCACAAGGCCACTCTTATCCGGAACTAGCAGGTATACTGTATATTGATGGGGTAGTTGGACTGATCCATTACCTGGGGTATACTACGTTAAAATGACAATATTTGTGTAGAAAAAGGATTAAAATAATATACAAAATAATGGGTATTAATTGAAAGAATATGTAGGGAAAATATCAAAGGAAGTAAATCATATTTTACATTAATAATAGGGATTTATGGCCAAAATTAAATGAAAATACCCCAAAAATGACCGAATAACACAAAAGATGCTCTTATGAGTTGAAACAGACAAAAAATGCAAAAAAAAATGTCCTAACAAATGTGTTTTAAAACACTCAGTTTATCACATAACATATAAATATTAAAGCAGCAATGTTTCTGGCTTACTAGAAAAAAGATGCAATTTCATAAAAATGCTAGCCCTAATCATTATTTATCATAGCTGGGGTTAAGTTTACAGTGCTGTATTTCTACAAGAGAGCGACCATTTGGTTACACAGATCATTCACCAAACAGCAGTGGTAAGCTCAATAAGCCTCAGGCTATGGTGCAAGTTTTCGGGTCCCTCCTCTGTCAAAAAATAAAAGTAGATGAATAGATAAGTAGATGGATGGATTTGATTGCAAAGAGTGAATAGTGAGATAAGCCCAAGTGCACTAGGCTAACAGGTGGGCTTGTTGTGCTTCCTTCTTTTTCATGTCCACTCATCTCTGAACCTGAAATCGATGTCTGAGATAATTTTTAAATGTATAATTCAAGTCTGTTATTATTGTGCGGATGTTGATGACCTAAAAATCTATAAAATGCCCTTAAACTAATGGAAAAATTACATGAAATTAAAAGAAAATGACATTTAAATATTATTCACCATACTCGCACCACAACTTCTTAAAAATTAGTCACCTTGTTTCAATGATTGCCCTGCAAATCTCGGAGAGAGGAGGCAACTTTCTGGAATTTAGCTAAGATAAAGGAATAGAACATGCAACAAAATGGAGATTTTAAGTGAAAACTATAGATTTGAATGACTATTTACAATGTGTTTCAATCAGGGGTGGTCCATGTCAGTGCCTTCATTCTCCGTCTCTTTCCGTGCTTCACTTTTGTTACCAGATCTTCCAGATGAGGGAGTGTGAATGACAAAACAAAGTGTGGGCGCAGCGTGCATTCTTGCAATCTTTGTGTTAAAAATACTGTCTACTACAGTAGACATCCCTTCCGCACCATGTTGACGACACAACATCCTGTTCAGGACGTGGTGAAAGTTTCCCCTCTTCCAAACATAAATTCTAAAGACACCCTTGTACTGATAAAAAACAGTAGCGGTCAAAGTCCTCACTTAAACTAAGCTGCTGTCAAGCATTTTATATTACTTCTGTTGTGTGAAGTGAAGCCTTCAGTGGAATGAGGGATGGACTTCAGAGTCTGTTCCAAACTATAAAACTCAAACTTCACTGTTATTCAGTAGGTAATTACTACTGACCTATTTGGTTAGAAAATGAGTTTTAGCAGACCTATCGGTAAAGAAGAAAGTAAAATACATTCCAAATGATCTAAAATTTCTTCAAAATATAAAAATGACCCATTAGTTCAAAAACGTCAAAAAATGCGATATAAGAAATTACTTTATGTTGATATTAACATAGAAAGGATTTCTATATTAATAGGCATCGTTCTAATGTGAAAAATAAGAAGATGACTTTTCATCAACATCTGCCCCCTAGTTATTACCAAACTTATTCGTGCTGTCAGCTAAACCCTTTTTATGCAAATATTTCTTGGCCTTAGCATGTAGGCTGTCACAGTCTGCATTAATGGAAGAAAAATTTTCCATGGTCTACGGTGGTGCGTGTACTGCTGCAGCAGATATCTTCAGTGCTGAGATACACATGGGCAAAGCAATCTCCTCAGTGTACCAGCAACTGATACTACGATCTGTCATGTGACATAGGGTTACCACACGTCCGGATTTTGCCTGACTTGTCCTGCTTTTTAGGGGTGTGTTCTGCGTCCGCTTGGACATTGTAGAAAATCGTACATTGTCCTGCTTTTAATGCTACTAGCCATAAAAATACAAATTTTCGCGCAATGTACGTTATAACATAAATAATACTTTATCACAGTCGAATGTACAGTATGATCAAAGAACATCGAATGACAACCATAATCTAGCAGGCAGTGGTGTTTCGATCATGGAAAAATATCGATTACAGGATGCGGAAGCAACTTTCGATTATTGATTAGTGTACTTCCAGGACTTCTGTTTCCTCTGAGCTTCTTGTATTAATTCTAGTGTACACCAAGTTCAACAATATTTATATTCTTATCAGAATTATTCAAAACTACACCTTTTCCAGTTGTATTTCAGAAAATATCAATTGTATTTCAGATTAGTCAGTTCAATTTCAGATAGTATCAATTGTATTTCAGATTAGTCAGTTCAGTTTCAGATAGTATCAATTGTATTTCAGAAAACATCAATTGTATTTCAGATTAGTCAGTTCAGTTTCAGATAGTATCAATTGTATTTCAGAAAATATCAATTGTATTTCAGATTAGTCAGTTCAATTTCAGATATATCAATTGTATTTCAGAAAATATCAATTGTACTTCAGATTAGTCAGTTCAATTTCAGATAGTATCAATTGTATTTCAGAAAATATCAATTGTATTTCAGATTAGTCAGTTCAATTTCAGTTAGTATCAATTGTATTTCAGAAAATATCAATTGTATTTCAGATTAGTCAGTTCAATTTCAGATATCAATTGTATTTCAGATTAGTCAGTTCAATTTCAGATAGTATCAATTGTATTTCAGATTAGTCAGTTCAATTTCAGATAGTATCAATTGTATTTCAGATTAGTCAGTTCAATTTCAGATAGTATCAATTGTATTTAAAAAAATATCAATTGTATTTCAGATTAGTCAGTTCAATTTCAGATATATCAATTGTATTTCAGAAAATATCAATTGCATTTCAGATAAGTCAATTGAATTTCAGATAGTATCAATTGTATTTCAGAAAACATCAATTGTATTTGAGATAAGTCAATTGATTTTCAGATAGTATCAATTGAATTTCAGATAGTATCAATTGTATTTCAGATAGTATCAATTGTATTTCAGAAAACATCAATTGTATTTGAGATAGTATCAATTGTATTTCAGAAAACATCAATTGTATTTCAGATAAGTCAATTCAATTTCAGATAGTATCAATTGTATTTCAGAAAATATCAATTGTATTTCAGATAGTATCAATTGTATTTCAGATAGTATCAATTGTATTTCAGAAAATATCAATTGTATTTCAGATTAGTCAGTTCAATTTCAGATAGTATCAATTGTATTTCAAATTTGTCAGTTCAATTTAAGATAGTATCAATTGTATTTCAGAAAATATCAATTGTATTTCAGATAGTATCAATTGTATTTCAGATAGTATCAATTGTATTTCAGAAAATATCAATTGTATTTCAGATTAGTCAGTTCAATTTCAGATAGTATCAATTGTATTTCAAATTTGTCAGTTCAATTTAAGATAGTATCAATTGTATTTCAAATTTGTCAGTTCAATTTAAGATAGTATCAATTGTATTTCAAATTTGTCAGTTCAATTTAAGATAGTATCAATTGTATTTCAGAAGTTACGGTTGGCACCTTATTCTATAATGTTAAATCCAATCGAGATCATTTGGTGTAAAGTGAAGACATACATAAAAACCCATGTTGGAATTCCTGACGTCATAGCTCCTCGTGTTGTAGGCTAATTTACCTACTGTAGAGAGTAAAATTGATGAAGCAACACACAAAATATTGTTGGTGGTGATTGTGCCTGTGCAGTACAACACAGTAAAATTCATCATGCTGCAGCTTTAGCTATGGAGAATATGCCTACCTGCTGGATGCTAAAATGCAATAAAGTTGAGGATTTTTAAAATCCATTTTCCATTTTTTTTAACATATGTTAAAATCTCAAGTAGGCCTACATTTGTTATTTTGTGAAATAAAAGTGACTATGTAATCTTAAATGCATTGCTTATTTTCTGAAATACATTTGATACCATCTGAAATACAATTGACAAATCTGAAATACATTTGATACCATCTGAAATACAATTGACAAATCTGAAATACATTTGATACCACCTGAAATACAACTGACAAATCTGAAATACATTTGATACCATCTGAAATACAACTGACAAATCTGAAATACAATTGACAAATCTGAAATACATTTGATACCATCTGAAATACAACTGACAAATCTGAAATACATTTGATACCACCTGAAATACAACTGACAAATCTGAAATACATTTGATACCATCTGAAATACAACTGACAAATCTGAAATACAATTGACAAATCTGAAATACATTTGATACCACCTGAAATACAACTGACAAATCTGAAATACATTTGATACCATCTGAAATACAACTGACAAATCTGAAATACAACTGACAAATCTGAAATACAACTGACAAATCTGAAATACAATTGACAAATCTGAAATACATTTGATACCATCTGAAATACAACTGACAAATCTGAAATACATTTGATACCATCTGAAATACAACTGACAAATCTGAAATACAATTGACAAATCTGAAATACATTTGCTACCATCTGAAATACAACTGACAAATCTGAAATACATTTGATACCATCTGAAATACTACTGACAAATCTGAAGTACAATTGACAGATCTGAAATACATTTGATACCATCTGAAATACAATTGACAAATCTGAAATACAATTAATACCATCTGAAATACATTTGATACCATCTGAAATACAATTGATACTATCTGAAATACAATTGACAAATCTGAAATACATTTGATACCATCTGAAATACAATTGACAAATCTGAAATACAATTTACAAATCTGAAATGCAATTGACAAATCTGAAATGTAATTGACAAATCTGAAATGCAATTGACAAATCTGAAATGCAATTGACAAATCTGAAATGCAATTGACAAATCTGAAATACAATTGATACCATCTGAAATACATTTGATACCATCTGAAATACAATTGACAAATCTGAAATACTATTGACAAATCTGAAATACTGTTGATACTATCTGCAATAAAATTGATAATTTCTGAAATTAAATTGATTAATATGAAATACAATTGATATTTTCTGAAATATAACTAGAAAAGTGTAGTATCACATTTTTATATCCTGCTTTTTGTAGAAAATCCTGCTTTTCATTTTTTATATCTGGTTTCCCTAATCATGTATCCGAATTTATAGGGCAGGAGGTGGGCGTGGTTTACTGTTGTCTTTGCGGTCCGTGCTTGGTGATCCATTGTTCTCGTTCAGGGTAATAGTGTTACACAGGAGGAACTGTCAGTTGGGACAGATAAATAAATCAGCAGTGGCAGAACATGTGTTCCAACAAGGTGAATACCACAGTATAGATATTCATACAGTAAGGAAACTGTGTTAATAGTGCCATGACAACGTGTTAGCTGAGCATCACTAGCGCAATTGGTGGCGAATAACTATAACTACATGCTCACCAGTCCACACCTGTGGAGTAACGGTCAGCACGTCTGGCCGCGAAACCAGGCGGCCCGGGTTCAAACCCCGGTTGGGACAAGTTACCTGGTTGAGGTTTTTTTCCGGGGTTTTCCCTCAACCCAATACGAGCAAATGCTGGGTAACTTTCGGTGCTGGACCCCGGACTCATTTCACCGGCATTATCACCTTCATTTCATTCAGACGCTAAATAATCTAGATGTTGATACAGCGTTGTAAAATAACCCAATAAAATAAAAACATGCTCACCATATCTGTTAACTTGGAAAAATGAATAAACACATCACAAAATATATAATATTAAATAAAAAGATGCACGTTATTGGATGACTGACATTTTAAATTTAAATGAATATAAACAGAGGTACAAAAATGGATAGCTCAGGATTTTACTTGAAAACTGGCACTAATTTGAAAAGCCACTTAACCTGTAATTAAATATACTGCAGATCCTATTATTAAAAGTTTAATGACTCCAAAATGATTCATTGGAAGGTTAATATCACTGATTTCATAAAAAAAAAATATATACATCTATAGAATATAAGTATCATTATTATAAAATAAATTCAATTCAACAATCGTCAACCAACAATAGGTAAATACCTATACCGTGCTAATACTGATATAGAGGATTTCACATTAAGAAAAAAGCATTGGGCATATGGGGCTGTTCCATCAAATGAGCAGTTGCCATAGAAACGCATATCTACCACATAGTTTTTACAATGTATTAGGCAAGACCCATAAAACCAATGCTTTTTTCTTAGTATGGAATGCTCTATAATTGACAAAAACTGTAATTCACAGTTTTAACAACACCTGAGAGCTTTGTAACTTCAGATAAGCAAAAGTGTAGGAATTTTAAGAACTCGTAAAGTCAATGCCTCAATTGAGGTGCCCTGAGATCAAAATGGGCTGTGTTATCCAAAGTAAATTTTAAGAAAAGTGCAAAAATTTCATACATCTGATCTATATACTGATTTTTTTCTATGCATTTTACACGTCTAAAATAAACCATTTTCAAACTAAACCTTCTAAACCAGCGTTTCTCAAATTATGGTCCTCGGACCACCTGTGGTCCTCGAGGTCTGCCCTTGTGGTCCTTAAAAAAAGACAGAAGGAAAAATAAAATTATCTCACTATAGCTTAAAATTTCAGAGTTTGTAAATGACACATGGCAATCGAATTTCACTTTTTCTCCCAGTACTGACGTTTTATGAAATTTATTACCCTACCTGTCTACCGACTTCCCACTCTACTCTCAGCAACAAAAGAGATATTTAAAGCACTATATACGTGGTGTCTCTCGACATCTTTTCCCTGCACATCTGGCGCCGCGCCTGTAACCCAGCCAGGGACCACCCAAATTCATAACAGAGGACCAAAGTACCGAATATTAATTCAATTTTAAAATATAAGTATACTGTATTAAAATATGCTACAAAAATGATAAATTTGCTTTCGAAGGGAACAAGAGTAAGGTGGTCCGCGGAACTGTTCTGACTTTAAAAAGTGGCCCCCACTTCAAAAAAGTTTGAGAAACGCTGCAATCTAAACCTTCCACTGTGTAAAGTTTTCAATCCAAACTTGCCAATGACGTCACTAACTCATGTTAAAAAAAAGTCTCACATAGCCTATTTTGATCTGAGGTACCTCAATTGGGAAATGTAAATATAGTACAGAGTACAGTGATAGGAAAGATCTTGTTAAATAGAAAAAGTCGGTACAAGAGTTTATTTCTTTTTATAAGCACTGATTGATACAAGCTCCAACATCAATGTAATATTACATGCGAATGATCTTTAGGTATATCAGTAGCACATTGAGTATTGTTGAGGTTATGTTTCTATTGTTTGTTATAGAGCGCTTGTGTTCTTGTACCTAACTGTTTAGGATTTTGTTTTAATATGTATATTGATGAAAGAGAGTGATAAATCATGATACGCAAATTTACAATTCGATATTTGGCTTAGAGACTGAGGGAAACCATGAAAAAAAATCTAGTCAGATTGGTCGACTAGGGATTTCGAAGCTGGGACCTCCAGAATGCGAGTCTCAAATGTTACCATCTGACAAGCAAACGTTCTGATGGGGGCAGATAAAAAAGTTAAATTTTTTTCTTCCACCATGTTAATAATGTCAAAAGAAGTGCTTATACAAATTTTCGCCACTCGACCGCAATTACAAGGCCGCCCAGAAAGTGATTTTCCCTGGGGCCGTTTATAGAAAAAAGCACAATTGCATGGAAATATTTATTGAAACAGATACAGCAATTGTTGCGCTATTTGTCAACATATCCCCCACTGGAATTGAGACATTTGTCATACCATGGGATCAATTTTTGTGTCGTAGAAGTCAGCCGCCTCAGATCGGAACCAGCGTTTGATTGCGTCTACACCTGTCTCTGCCGATCCCATGATATGAGAAATGTCTTAATCCTGATGGAAAATACGTTGAAAAATAGTTCAATTGCTGTTTCCTTTCCAATAAATTTGTCCAATGAAATTGTGTTTTTTTTTCTGTTAGCGGCCCCTGGCGAATTAATTTTTTTACGGCCCTCGTAATTGCGATCGAGTGGCCAATATTTGTATAAGCACTTCTTTTGACATTATGAACATGGTGGAAGAAAAAAATTTAACTTTTTTATCTGCCCCCATCAGAACGTTTGCTTGTGAGCCATTTTGCTCAGTTGTAGCAGTTTTAATCAATAAGTGCTTATTGAAATTCATAAACTGGCTGTTCCCGAAGTGTCCAGTGCATGAACTGCAATTTGCACTCAAATATTTTGTATTTTATTTTAACAAGCTTTTCGTCCAATATTTATAACCTTGTTTACACCTGAAATCAGTATACTGTGCTCCAACCACGAGAAAGTCTCCGCCGGATGAGACGAAAGGGAGTGATGTTGTGAATGAATGTTGATGTCATAAGATGTCATAAGGTCACACACGTGGGTACTCATATCTCTATTGGCTAGCTCTCACAGCACAAACAATAACATTGATACACACATGTTTATACTACCCTAGTTACAAAATTAGATCACTGTTAATCTCCTGGTCTTTTAATCTCTCCATACAGGAAATAACAAATGCAGGAGAGCGCATGGTTTTTAAACAGACGTTATAACGATAATATTATCTATCTACTTCGCTCCAATAGATGACGCAATAGTAAGCACCAGGGGCGAATGCTAGTCGCGAAAGTTAGGCTTGCTCTTTTATTCATAGGGGAAGATGGGAGGATATAATAATTCATAATTAATAAAAATAATCAGACCCACATAAATAATTTGTTATAATTATGAAATCATTATGAATCATGGATCATATTCGCTTATCAGATGTAGAAGTTCGATATAATATAACAAACATGGCCAACAAAACAGTTTATTTAGTTTTTTGACCCTGCCAACCAATGCACATTGTTGTATTGATCTGCACTGAACGAGCGCACATATTCTCTATAATGTCTGTCTTCTCTTGAATAGTCCTTCGGGAAAATGGATTTAATAATAAGGTTTCAATAAACACAATTCCGAACTCATTGCAATACTTCAAATTAATGTTTAAGAATTAATAATACATGCATTCCGCTCATACAATTACATTGCACTCGCAAATCACAGCACATTCCCGCTGTCAATACTGGTCTGTGTAATGTTAAATAGTCGTTGGTGTAGCTCTCGGACCAGAGCTTCAAACAACACATAACAGAAGCATGTGCGCCTAGGACGGACTAAGGAGGAAGGCACTTGCGCGCGCATCATATTCTCGCTATTTCTACGTCTTTCCTGTAGCTCCGAGAAACGAGCAAGTGTTGCGATACTTGCGGTGTGCAACCTGCGGATGGTATTACGCTTATACAATATTCCAAAAATCAAAATAAATTTTAATGTACGTAATCCCATTTTGAGAAATACACATTCTACGAAAATATTGGGCTTGCGCAGCAAGCATAGCATGCCCTGAGAAATCGCCCCTGGTAAGCACATTCCTTTCATGGTTGATCTCCTGGTTGGAGAACAGTAGCAGAATTTAACTTCACAATCAAACAAAATAAAAAGATAAAAACCCCGAAACGTATCCACATTAAGAACACATGCCAAGTGTAACCTAGTAAACCTACACTAAAATATAAATATGGATTTTTTTTTTTCTATAAATCTTTGGAGAAAGTGACAAAAATGCAATTCTGGGTTTTGTCCTTTGTTGTTGCTGCAATTTAAAGCCTGAGCGATACGATCCCTTTGAAACCCTCATTCTTCTCCACTTCTGTACCATAACATACAAACAGCTGAGTTTTCCAGTAGTGTTAGTTATTTGTCGCTTGGATCGCAAGCTGTATGCACGCACATGTCTGTCTGGCAGAAAAAATGGCGAAGTTTCCGAACTGTATGAATACCTATATTGTAATAACATTTCACATTTTCCCCCTGGCTATATCGGGAAGCTATTGAAATTTTCAAACACTGGAACAACTTCAACCACAAGGAAGAAGGCCTGAAACTTTATAAATCTTGGCACCCAGCCTAAGACGTACACACACAACACCTAATGCCATTACCCAAAACCAGAACATTGTACCAACAAGCTAGAGTTGCCAACTTTTTTTGAAGAAAATACGGGAGACTAAGGAATCGACAAAATTTCACATTGAAAATGGACAAATTGTTCGGTTCATTTACTAAAAACAACTTTATTCTACACTTCGGCACCTAGGCTTAAATTAACAGTATTTTGATACAGATTTTGTTTCGCGTAATAGTTGAAGTCTATTGCAGTTTTCAGCTCTGATTTGATTAAATGTGTCTCGCACATGCAAATCAAGCTTTCAGATATAACTTCCTGTAAAGTTGATTTGAATACTTTCGAGGGAAAAATTGTTCCGGGGCCGGGTATCGAACCCGGGACCTTTTGGTTAAACTTACCAACTGAGCTACCCGGGAACTCTACCAGACACCGATCCAATTTCTCCCTCTACATCCACAGACCTCAAAGTTGGCTGACAACCGTCAAGCAACCAACATTGATTGCACACTAACTCTGTGTGACTTAAATTGTGGTTTCCTGTTAACGAATAGTGACGTATATTATGCAAATCAAGCTTCCAGGTATAACTCCCTTTAAAGTTTTGAATAATTTCGAGGGAAAAATTGTTCCGGGGCCAGGTATCAAACCCGGGACCTTTGTTAAACATACCAACACTCTACCAACTGAGCTACCCGGGAACTCTACCAGACACCGATCCAATTTCTCCCTCTACATCCACAGACCTCAAAGTTGGCTGACAACCGTCAAGCAACCAACATTGAGTGCACACTAACTCTGTGTGACTTAAATTGTGGTTTTCTGTTAACAAACAGACACGTGTATTATGCAAATCAAGCTTTCCGGTATAACTCCCCGTAAAGTTGATTTGAATAATTTCGAGGGAAAAATTGTTCCGTGGCCGGGTATCGAACTCAGGACCTTTGGTTAAACATACCAAAGCTTTACCAACAGAGCTATCCGGGAACTATACCAGACACCGATCCAATTTCTTGCTCATGTTTCGAACATCTGTCCAATTATTGTTCATGAGATGAAACACCCTCTTTGTATGCACACTACTACTTGGTATGCTTAGAACAAAACTAGCCAGTTTTTCCAAATTTGTAACATTAACACTGTTTGATTTTAGGCAGGTGAGCACTAAAACCCGTTTCTGGCAAGCATTAATTTCTATAAACATTGCACATTTTAATGGATCTCTTGAACAACAAAATTCATCATATAATCAACCATCATTCACGGCAAAATCAAATGCGTGGAATAAAGATTTTTACATTATGGAAAAAGAAAGGAGAAAAATGCTTGAAGAGAAGAATAATATGGGTGCCGGGAGACTGTTAAAAATTAGGGCCAAATATGGGAGATCCTGGGAAATACGGGAGAGTTGGCAATCCTACATCAAGCACAGACTGCATAGACAACAGTAAACCTCGCCCTGCCCCTATAAATTCGGACACACTACAGATCGCCGTATCAGTTGCCCCTGGTATGCCAAGGAGATCACTTTGCCCTTGTGTACCTCGTCAGTAAAGATGTCTGCCACAGCAGTAGACAAAACGTTTGCTAACAATACCACCAGTAGACCACGGTCTCATTCCTATATTATGCTGTACCGAAGTGCATATGATATTTCAGTGCAGAAATTTTACGTCATCATATGATGATGGAAGAGTGGAACAGAGAAAAATTCTCTCTGGCACCGGGATTTGAACCCGGGTTTTCGGCTCTACGTGCTGACGCTCTATCCACTAAGCCACACCAGATTCCCATCCCGATGCCAGATAGAATCCTCTCAGTTTTAGTTCCACCGCTTGGGTTCCCTCTAGTGGCCTACCTCATGCACTGCGTCATAGATGTATGACAGTTGGCAGAATGTCCACAGAAGTGCACTCGTTAAGAGTGACTAGTGGCCGGGATCCAATGGAATAAGCGCCGTTTTAAATCCGGTGTGGCTTAGTAGATAGAGCATCAGCATGTAGAGCTGAAAACCCGGGTGCAAATCCTGGTGCCGGAGAGAATTTTTCTCTGTTCCACTTTTCCATAATCATATGATGACGCAGAATTTCTGCACTGAAATATCATATGTGCATCCGTACATCATAATATATCGATCGTCCAGTTCAAAAGTGCGACAACTAAAAAGTTGCCATTTTTTTAGTTATTTATACTACTGAAAGCCCCTTTCGGAGCTCTTTCCAATGCAGTATTGAGATAAGTCATATTTACAACCAAAAAGAAAAAAAAAATTAAATAAACTGCTTTAGAAGTAATTATAACTATGGACTTTACTAATTCATTATTAGTACATTTCGAAATGTATTAATAATGAAATGGAATATTGTGATAAAGGCCTACTCGTCCTGAATACTGACTCATTTCTAATTGTCGTGGTTATGAACCAGAACTCTGTTCCTTTCTAAGTGATTTATTTTAAACTTTCAACTGAAGATATCTCAAAACTTGTTTTTTTGAGTCATCGCACTTTTGAACTAGATGATCGATATGATATACGGAAAATGACCACTTTGTGATTTAAGATGGTGCTTATTCCATCGGATCCCGGCCATTAGTCACTCATAACGAGTGCACCTCTGCACATATATGGACATTGTGCCACTGTCATACATCTGTGACGCAGTGCATGAGGATAGGCCACTAGAGGGAACCCAAGCGGTGGAACTAAAACTGAAAGGATTTGAGCTGGCATCAGGATGGGAATCCGGTGTGGCTTAGTGGATAGAACATCAGCACGTAGAACTGAAAACCCTGGTTCAAATGCTGGTGCCGGAGAGAATTTTTCTCTGTTCCACTCTTCCATGCTCATTCCTATAGTTAGACCTAGTTACAGATTTTACATTAACTTATTTGTAGCCAATACTTTGCCTTTGAGGAAGATGCTGGTATAATGGCTTTTCCTTGTTAATAGCTTGTATTGTTTGGTCAGTTTTGTGCACATAACATTGGTTGGTTTCTAATGAGAGCATTAAAAGACGAGCTTCCCAGTGTTTGTGAAATTATGTAACTTTCTGAAGCAACAGCGAAGAAGGATGGCAGGTGTTCTTTGTCAATTTCATCTTCACTATTGCACAGAGTGATGGGGGTAGAATATTTAGTCTGTTGGAATATTTGGCACGACATTCGTTACCAGTGATTATCCTGAAAGTAGCTATTTTTGACATTGTATTAGTGTTGATGATTTTGTTTGGGTATTCGTGTAGAATTTTTCCATTTTTTAGTTTGTGTATCCTGCCCAATTCTCTCTTCATTTAAAATGTTGATTCTTCTCTCAAAAAAGCTGAAAGTTAGAATTTATAAAACTGATTGTTCTGTTGGTTGTGAAACTTGGACTCTCACTTTGAGAGAGGAACAAAGATTAAGGGTGTTTGAGAATAAGGTGCTTAGAAAAACATTTTGGGCTAAGAGGGATGAAGTTACAGAATGCAGAAGTGCACACATTACATTCTTCACCTGACATAATTAGGAATGTTAAACCCAGATGTTTGAGATGGGCAGGGCATGTAGCACGTATGGGTGAATCCAGAAATGCATATAGAGTGTTAGTTGGGAGGCCGGAGGGAAAAAAGACTGAGATGTAGACGGGAGGATAATATTAAAATGGATTTGAAGGAGGTGGAATATGATGGTAGACACTGGATTAATCTTGCTCAGGATAGGGACCGATGGCGGGCTTATGTGAGGGCGGCAATGAACCTCCGGGTTCTCTAAAAGCCATAAGTAAGTAAATAATGAATTCAGGTACATGTCCAATGACAACTGACTTGCTACAGCCACCAGGTTGTCTTTTGACATCCTGGTCTCTCCTGATAGGGGCTTGCATGTAACTTCTGACGTTCATGTACCTGGAAGATATGATAGTGATTACATAATATGATTATATGGTGCCAAAACAGGTCTTAAATCTAAACTTGACCTAAATTCTAGACCATGGACGAACACAGGAACAATATCATTTAAGGAAAAATTGCAATGCTGTGACTGGAAATCGAACCCAGGACCTCAAGAACTGTAGTCAGAAGCTCTGACCACAAGACCTTAAAAACTGAGTGTACATAGAACAAGTCAGTGTAAGAAGTAAGAACTTACCTTGGTAGATGGTAAATATTATATACATACAGCCTGCAAATTATATATATATATATATATATATATATATATATATATATATATATATAATACATAAACATAGCTTGCCTGCTTACTTACTTACAAATGGCCTTTAAGGAACCCGGAGGTTCATTACCACCCCAGATAAGCCCGCCATCGGTCCCTATCCTGGACAAGATTAATCCAGTCCATAGCATCATATTTCATCTCCCTCAAATCCATTTTAATATTATCTTCCCATCTGTGTCTCGGCCTTCCCAAAAGTCTTTCTCCTTCAGGTCTTCCATTGAACACTATATGCATTTCTGGATTCACCCAGACCTGCTACATGTCCTGCCCAACTCAAACGTCTGAATTTAATATTCCGAATTACGTTCAGTAAAGAATACAATGCGTGCAGTTCTGCGTTGTGTATCTTTCTCCATTCTCCTGTAACTTCATCCTTCTTAGCTCCAAATATTTTCCAAGCACCTTATTCTTGATGTCTGTTCCTCTCTCAAAGTGAGAGTCCAAGTTTCACAACCATACAGTACAACTGGTAATGTAAATATAAATTCTAACTTTCAGCTCGTTTGAGAGCAGACTGGCGAAAGCTTCTAGAAAAAAAAAACTACTGCCTTAATGGAAAAAATTAACTTGTATATTAAAGAGCATGTGAATGTAGATACTTTCATACTTTTTGAGAGCAGTTTTAAATTTATTTATTTATTGCAGGTCTGTCACTGCAAACCCAGCATTCTCCAATCTTCCCTCTTTCACTTCTTTCTCTTCATCTCTGCATAAGATCCATATATCTTAATGTTCTTTATGAGCTGGTATGTTCTTCTGTACAGAACTTTTCTCCCATCTTAATTTTATTTCTGACAGAAGAGAATTAAAAACTCATACGCAGATATACAGTACTTTCTGTAAACATGGTAAGGAAGCTGATGACTTGCTAATAATCACGAAGTTACTTACTCAGAATTTGGGAACATTAAAGTAGGCATCAATTTTATTGGAGATAATACAAGTGTGATTAATGTAATCTCTACATACAATCTTCAAACACAATGAGTCCACCTAAGTGAAGAGGTGGAGTAATGAGGGGTATGCTATGACATCTTACTTATGCTGGTCTGGGATCAAGCCTGTTCGGGGGTATGCCTTGTGAAACCACATTTTGCAATTATTGCTGTAAATAGATGCATAAGGTCTCATTTCACAGTCTGCGTGTGATATATATACGCTTTTTTTTATTTGCTTCTTCCTGTACAGTTTTATGCAACTCTGCATTTTAAAACATGCCCTCGAAATTGAAATGCCTTTTTCTACTAGGAGATTTTAATGCAAGGATAGGTGTGAAACTTCTGTACCTGCAGGGTGAATCATTTGGACCTTTTTCTTACTAAAATAGAAAATCCTACATGTAATTGAGTAACCATGGAACATCAGTACCAGTTGATATCAGACACCAATTTAATATTTGCTTAAAAATGGCAGTGAAAGAGGAATAGAGTCATCAGGTTTTGAAATTGAAAATAAGGGAGATTTTGGAAATAATTGCCAAAATCATCGCATGATCTCGTTTTACTTTTCTGAAGATGTTATACAATAGAACCTCTATTATCCATGGTAATGAAGGGGGTGGACTGAACGGTTGATCGAAAAAATTGGATAATCCGTACCATGAAAGGTTTTGTTATTTCCTCCATGGTCTTGTATTTAACTCGCGAGATAGTGGATCAGAAGTTCACTGATTTGTCTGGTTGTCAACGACGGGTTTTTAAGGAGCAAGGAAGCCCTTTGTAATGACTGTCTCAGGAAAGATAGGAAAAGTGTAAAGGAGATCTCGTGTTGTAGATTTACATAATTTTTTACACTTTATACTTGTTTTTTTTTTTTTATTAAATCGCGCAGTTGTAACTCCAATCTCGTATTCTGATGCGAGATGAGCCACAGTTTCTCTTTCTCAAACCATTCAAATTATTTCCATTTTTTTTCGATACTTAGCACAACACGTTCTCTGTTAACATCCGTGGAAGACTTTTATATACAAATGATATTATAGAAAGGCACTTTGAACAGTAGACAGTGTTTCCTAATGATAAAGGTTTGTAATAAATCCCTAGCAAAAACATATGTAGAACCTACTTGCACGAAAGAGTACTTAATATAAATTATTTATTTCTGAAGAAAAATAAAAGAGCGAGAAATAGACAGTCGGATAATCCATCAATCGGTTAATAGAGTGACGGATAATCGGGGTTCTACCGTACATGAAACTGTATACAAAAGTAATTTAAAATAATTCTCATAGTATTATTAATACTTACCACTTACTTTGTATTCATTCAGAAACTTTTACTTTTAAAAACCCATTTACAAAACAGCTTGAAAATTAATGAGAATCTTTCCTTGTATAGTGTACATAAAAATTTTTGAAATAGACAGAAATAGCATTTATTCATATCAATCATTTTCACCAGTACAAACCTCTACTGATTATTTTAGCTGTCAGAGATGTCCTTTCATTCATTGAAGTTTCTAGTACAGTGTGTTACACTGTCCTTGGTGGAAATAAGCTGTAACCTTATTTATTCAGTCAGGAGACAAAAGAATGGTTCCAGTGATTCAGTTTTATGTCTATGCTGCACTTCCTGTGTCATCATAAAATGTAAACTCAACAATTATTTCGCTTACTGGTGATGCATTCCCCCATTTTACTGTCATGTTAAGGTACTACATCGTTTTTTGTTTTTCTGAACACTTTTCTCTGGAATTTTACGCATAGTTTTTATTAACAAGGGAAATACCTGGGTTCGGACATTGAGATCACGATGAAAACTTACACACATTAACCTGTTTTTATTAATGATGGTACAGATATCTTCCATATAAAATCAAAGGTCTACCAACAGCCAGTGCCGAATTACACCAGTAGCAAAAATAGCATATGCTATAGGCCCTGACATTTGGGAGGAAATTAAACGCAGAATAAATATGGGAAATGCCTGTTATTATTCGGTTGAGAAGCTTTTGTCATCTAGTCTTCTGTCAAAAAATCTGAAAGTTAGAATTTATAAAACAGTTATATTACTGGTTGTTCTGTATGGTTGTGAAACTTGGACTCTCACTTCGAGAGAGGAACAGAGATTAAGGGTGTTTGAGAATAAGGTTCTTAGGAAAATATTTGGGGCTAAGAGGGATGAAGTTACAGGAGAATGGAGAAAGTTACACAACGCAGAACTGCACGCATTGTATACTTCACCTGACATAATTAGGAACATAAAATCCAGACGTTTGAGATGGGCAGGACATGTAGCATGTATGGGCGAATATAGAAATGCATATAATGTGTTAGTTGGGAGGCCGGAGGGAAAAAGACCTTTGGGGAGGCCGAGACATAAATGGGAAGATAATATTAAAATGGATTTGAGGGAGGTGGGATATGATGGTAGAGACTGGATTAATCTTGCTCAGGATAGGGACCAATGGCGGGCTTATGTGAGGGCGGCAATGAACCTCCGGGTTCCTTAAAAGCCAGTAAGTAAGTAAATATAGGCCCTGCGTTTTCTGGGGCCCTTATTAAAAAATAAAAATAAACAAATTGGGAATTAAAAAAAAATGAATGCTTTGTAAGATGCCTGGTAAAAATGGCATCCCAGCAAATTCAGACAATCTGACAGTGCTGTTGTTTACATCTCGAGAGAACAGCATGCTGAATGGTATCACTATGTTGAGTGCTCTGTTTATTTGTTGACTCCTTGCTGTTTTGTGTCCTCATTGGTTTGCAAATTGCAAGGTGAGGAACATAAAAGTTTTGAAATAGTCTGTGAGGTTTCATCTGTATATCGCAGTTGAAATGAATTTCAACGAGCATTAAAAAGACAATTTCCAGAGCACTAACCCCAGTTTGTTGTTGTTTCATATGCTCTCATTGTTCCAACAATTACATCAATTTGCGACTGTTGAGTAGTCTTCGTTGATACAACTTTAATTTTTGTACCATAAAAACTGTTAATATGATCTTGGCTTCCTGTTCGGAAAATTATAGCTCCTATCTTCCTATTTCCTGAAGATCACATATTTATGTTTGAAAAATGAGTGTAGTAGCAACATCTGACATTTGTTACGGAGCTGTAGTACTAACTTTAAAGCTACAGTAGAACTTGGTTATAACGACATCCAAGGGACCTTAAAAATTATGTTTATTATAAACGAGTGTCGCAGTAACCGAGATTCACATTATCAATCTAATGAGGTGGAAAATGAAAAATAACAAACTTAATTAAACTTATTTTGGATTTATGTATTGACTTCTAAGCCTACATTGAACATAATAAAATACATGTAGGCCTACAATTATAAATACAGTATTCTGTATTAAAACAATTTGTTCAGTACTCACCAAACTACTTTACATAGAAGTGAAGTAATCAGTCATTTTACTCTGTTGTCTTCTACTTGCCCAATACACACTTTCTAGGGCTAAATTACGTTGTATGTTCATAATTTCAGTTGCAATTTCACTGCTCCCTCCCCTAGCTTCATAGAACATGTTCATAATTCTAATGACTTCTGAAGCATCTTTTAATGGCCATACCGCGTTAAAATGCGTGTACTTAGTGAAAACTTCCTGTCGAAACTGATCTAATACCGCATGAATTCGGGCAGGTTACAATGGGGTGGGGAATCCGCCTGCATTCCAGAGGTCTATGACAGAAGGAGACAGTAAAGAATTTGTCAGGGTTAGATTTCAACAAAATATTTCTTAAAATACTTTGGTTCTTAGAAAATCTTATTCCAAACTGAGGTTGAAAATGACGTTATATGCGAGGTAGACGCATATGCGTTTGTCGTATTAACCAAGGTAGGAAAGCATATGTCTTACTGGGAATTAGTTGGGACCACAAAATATTTGACGTTATAGGCGAGATGTCGCACAAAACAAGGTCGCTATAACCAAGTTCTACTGTATTTTGTAGTCTTTAATCTTTTTCTATTCTCTCAAACCTTTGAAAGTGGTTGTAGGCATGGAAAATGATAAAACTCATTTTCTGTCACTTGGAAATTAATTTTCTTCAATTTGTATATTAAGTTACTGTCAAATTTAGTTGACCACTGTGGAGTAAGGCTGTGGTCACATTGGAGGCAAGCTTAGGCAAGTAAAATGGAAGCACCTGCATGCCTAAGCGTGCCTAGAAGCTTGCTCTGGAAGTGTGGTCACATTGGATGCAAGTAACCGCTTCCACTTCCAATGCAGTTGTTGAAATGGATTCCTCGGATGAAGAGCATTTAGTGTTAGGAAATGGAGCGTTGAAGTTTTAAATGATAAATAAGAATGCATTAAGGCAGCGGTCCTCAGCGCAGAGCACCCTGTGGCTAGCATCTCTTACCTGCAGAAAACACAGTGCACCATGGTGCACTCGTAACTGCTAGCGGATTTGCTCTCTACATCTTCCTGCTGCACGATGGTGCACATGGGACAGCACTGCTTACCCATTGCACATTTCAGCGAGTGCTGACGACCACTGCATTCAGGGATGAATGGGTGAACGAATATTTTAGGGACAGGGAGGAGGAATATGGAGAATATAAACGAATTTTTCCTGATCTTCTTAAACAGCCAGAGTTATTCTTTAATTATTTTAGAATATCCTTACAAGATGCATACCAGGTTGCCCTTCTTTCTTGAATACATGCTATTAGTATTTCAACGTCCACTGTGGAAAAAGTCACTCACAAAAACAGCTACAAATATCACGTCACACAGACAAGCGTGCTAGAAGAAACAAATTTATTTGATTGGTGGAGAGAGATGAACAAGCTTGCGCTTGTAACTTGCTTCCAATAGTTTCAAACGGACATTCACTAATTTTGTTTCTTCAGACACGCTTGGGCACGCAGGCGCTTCCATTTTACTTGCCCAAGTGTGCCTTCAATGTGACCATGGCTTAACGGTTAGCATATCTGTGAAACTAGCTGGTCTGAGTTCAAACACTGGTTGGGACAAGTTACCTAGGTGGGGTTTTTCCTCAACCAATTGAGCAGAATTGCTGAGTAATTTTCGGTGTTGACTTATTTTGCCATCATTTATTCACATCCATACTACAGCCCAGGTTAAGTTCACTGTGCTGCATGGCGTACTTGTACAAGAGCACCTGTTATTAATTCATGACCTTTGTGACAGGGCACGTAATGTGGTTGCATATTACTGCTGTGGGCCCCATCGATATTTTAGATTACAGTAGACATTTCACATTCTCGTTATGACAATAGAAAAATATGTTGTTGTTGTTTTCTAATGCCAGGCGTTTGACAATAAAGTCTTTGACCTCTTGCACTCCAATATTTTTCAAAGATATTATCATGACTAGCCACTGAAGCACAGATTTTGAGATGTTCTGAATCCATTTCTTGGTTTGAGTTGCACAATGGGCAGTTAGGGGACTGATATATTCCAATTCTATGTAGGTGTTTGGCCAAACAATCATGGCTTGTTGCCAATCTAAATGCAGCTACAGACGATTTTCGTGGTAAATTGGGAATTAACTGTGGATTTTGATGCAGAGAGTTCCATTTTTTCCCTTGGGATTGAGTTATCTAATTTTGTTTGTTGAAGTCTAAGTATGTAGATTTAATAAATCTCTTCACAGAGTAATACGTAGATTTAGTAACAGGTCTGTAAGTAGCAGTGCTGCCCTTCTTTGCTAAAGCATCCGCATTCTCGTTTCCCAGGAGTCTACAATAGGGTGGTATGCATTGGAATACAATTCTTTTATTGAGTGATATTAATTGAGAGAGCATTTTAGTTATTTCTGCTGTTTGAGATGAAGGTGTGTGTTTAGAGACTATTGATAGAATAGCTGCTTTGGAGTCTGACAATATAACTGCTTTCCTAAATTGATTGATGTGGCATAGAAGATTCCTAAGACATTCACATATTGCAATGATTTCACCATCAAAACTTGTTGTTCCATATCCAAGTGATCTATAAAGTGAGAAGAGACAGCACATAACACCTGCACCAGCACCTTGTTCTCTGGAGATCAAGGATCCGTCGGTGTATAAATGAAGCCAGTTTTGTGGAGGGTACCTAATATTAATTGTCTCTAAAGACAATTGTTTTAGTATTTCAGTGTTTACTTCTGATTTCAGTATTTCTTCTGTTAAATTTAGATTATATTCTATATTTAATAGAGTTAAAGGGTTTGGTTTAATTTGTAAGTTTTCTTTTAAATTTGGGATATTGATTATCTGTTTTAATTCTCAATAGAAAAATATTTATCCTCCTATTCAGCCCTCAATAAAAGTTTTCGTGGATGTTGTTGTGGTTTTGAAACTGACATTTCAGTAGATAGTGAATTCTCTACACAGCACATAGCCTACAATCTTCAAACAGCACTGAATAACAGAATGAAGGGGTGGAGCAAGAAGGTGTATGCTGTGATATCTTACCTACACTGATCTGGGATCAGGCCTCTTCAGGAGTATGCCATGCCTTGTGAAACCACATTTTGCAATTATTGCTATAAATAGATGCATAAGGTCTTATTTCACAGTCCGTGTGTGATACACTTTTTTTACTTGCTTCTTCCTGTACAGTTTTATGCAACTCTTCATTTTGTAACATGCCCTCGAAATTGCAGTGCCCTTTTCTACTAGGAGATTTTAATGCAAGGATAGGTGTGAAACTTCTGTACCTGCAGAGTGAGTCATTTGGACCTTTCTTACTGAAAATAGGCAATTCTACATGTTATTGAGTGACCAAGTAACATCAGTACCAGTTGATATCAGACACCAATTTAATATTTGTTTAAAAATGGGAGTGAAAGAGGAATAGAGTCGCCAGGTTTTGAAATTGAAAATAAGGGAGATTTTGGAAATAATTGCCAAAATCGTCCCATAATGTCTTTTTACTTTTCTGAAGATGTTATACATGTAACTGTATACAAAAGTAATTAAAAATAATTCTCATAGTACTATTAATACTTACCACGTACTTTGTATTCATTCAGAAACTTTTATGTATTGAAAACCCATTTACAAAACAGCTTGAGAATCTTTCCTTGTACAGCGTACATAAAAATATTTGATTAGAATAACCTTCATAGCATCTGGGTATTTCCGCAATTGCAGTATGATTAAATACATCATACCACTACAATAGACTTATGCTAATCTAGCCATTCCTTGCACAGATGGGTGCCATACTACTGAGAATGCTGAAAAACATTAAATGTAATATTACAATCTGTGCCAATCATTCCACTTGCATTTCTAAATTGAAACTAGAACGTTTCACACTTGACTGGTGCATGAATACATAGAGAGTCTGGGTAGGGAAGAAAATAAGAAAATCCACACTTTGATATAAAGTTGAAATACTGTTGTGGTTGGAAAATATGAAAAAGTATGAGCTTAAATATTTCAATTTCCTTTAATATATAATACATAGAAACAATGATTTATGGACGTATTTAAGAAAATAAAACACTCTTTGTTTTTCAATATGTAGAGGAAAACAATAACAATGTTTTTCTTTAAAAATCTTATTTGGAAATGTATGCTGATGAAACAAATTAAATTATAAATTTATAGACCCCCCCTCTACAATCATACAATTAATGAAAGAGCCAAGAACTAGCAATTCAATGATCACAATGAAACACAGACGTTAGGTCCTTTTCATATTGTCCACAATTTCAATGTCCATTTTATTATGTCCATTACATAAAAGTCCATTATGCTATGTCCATAAATATATGTCCTATGAAGTATATGTCCACTTTATTTTAGTCCAATTGCACAAATTTTATGTCCACATTTTTACGTCCAGTACATGATTGTATAATACATTATGTCCATCTACAAATTTGCTTCAATTCCCTACTCAATCTCTTCTGCCTGTTCATCTTCATACAGCTTCAGATGATAACTAATAGCTTTGAGGTAAGTTCTGATGTGTCCTTCTTTGTTGTAGTGGTTGTAATTCCAAACAATCTCTTCTACTCTACTTAAATTTTGTAGGTACGATCTTTTAATAGGGTGTCGCACATTCAAATGCTCGCCAAGCAATTTGATTATTATTATTATTATATTATTATTCCTTTGGTTTTTCTTGATAAATTCCATGAATTTCCAGACCAACGCGTGATGTGTGACGATGTGTTTCTGAAAGCGGTTGTGCCAACTCTCGACTATGTTAGTTGTTAAATGTTGTCCTGCCAGAACCTGATTATAAGTGTTCCATATTTCAGGTGCAAATCTAGGTGGCATTGCCCTTCTTCTTCCTCGAGCAGGTGTTCATCGGATGTAAGTTCTTTCCATGTACAATGCTAAATCCATTATGTCAGGCTCAGTATTATCTATAAGGGTATTAAAAACAGCCTGAACATCTTCCAGTGGTACAAAAGGTATTGACTTAAATAAAAGAGGACATACATAAAAGTGGACATATAGTCATGGAGCCAAAAAAAATGGACGCACATCAAATGTGGACATAAATGAAAGTGGACAAAAATATTAGAGGACATAAATCATATGGACATGGTTTCAATGGACTTAACGTCTTTGAAGCATCACAATACATCTGTTATTTTTTTCCCCACTTTCTGTGAGTTATTTTCTTCCCCATCAAGGCCCTATAGGTATATGGAGTGAACCGTAAGTAATGCCATTAGTGTCAGGGGGTTATTCTTTGAGATATTTCAAACAAAAACGTTTAATACAATTTTGCTCGTTTTTGCTTCCTTTTCGAGATAAAAATTGTTTTATATGAAACACTTCATAGCATGTTTTGGGAAATTCGTTGAACTAATTCCCCATATTTTCAGTCAATTTAAGAGTATTATAATTAGGGCTAGGATTTTGATGAAATTGCATCTTTTTTCTAGTAAGCCAGAAACATAGCTGCTTTAGTATTTATATGTTATGTGATAAACTGAGTGTTTTAAGACATATTTGTTAGGGCATTCTTTTGCATTTTTTGCCTGTTTCGGCTCATAAGAGCATCTTTTGTCTTATTCAGTCATTTTTTAGGCATTTTCATTTAATTTTGGCCATAAACCCCCATTATTAATGTAAAATAATGTATATATTCTTTGATATTTTCTCTGCATATTTTGTCCATTAATACGCATTATTTTGTATAATATTTTAGTCGTTTTTCTACACAATTATTGCCATTTTAACGTAGTACACCCCATGTAATGGATCAGTCCAATCACCCCTTCAATATAGACTCCTCTATACCTGCTAGTTCCGGATAAGAGTGGTCTTGTGGTGGACTACATGGAAACTACATCAGGTAAAATAATTAATTAAAGTGTACCACTTAGAAAAAATTATGTAAAATTAAATAAACTTAAAATGTTGATACTAGAATTTAATTTAATTACTAGTCTAAATATTAAGTAGTACAAACCTCTTTTCCTACTAAGCCAATTACATAAGATCAATTTTAGGGCATTTTTAAGGGTATTTTTGAAAGATTTTTAGGTCATAAATGCATTGCTTTTAGGACATTTTTTCATGATTAATAAGTCATCAAAATCCTAGCCCTGATTATAATATTAAATGGAAAGAATTTTAGTTTTTTTCTTTAATTATGCAGAAATTTGATCTGAACAAATGTAACTTTTCATTTTGCAAAGAAATTTTTCAGTGTTACATTTGTTCGAACTAAGATCAAGCAGTCATCCAATGTTGTCTCCTCACGACTGTCTCGCCACATCTGATTCTGTGTGCTGTGCCCCATCATAAGAAATCAATGAGAGACAAGTACCATCAAAATGTTGTGTCGCATCGTGCTGCATCTGATTCTGTGTGTATCCGGCCTAAGAGTCAAACAGTTATAACTAGGGAACGGAATTTGGAGTAGTAAAAGCTAGTATTGGCATCTACACAGTCATTTGTTTACAACCCTTCATACCAAGTCCTCCCCTCCATGACATAATCGCAGCTCTCTGCACGTCAACAACAGGTGAACGGGACAGTTGTCGCATAAGAACTTCAACATGCAGGTTTGCAGTTCAGAGTAGTGAAGTGCAGGTACAATGCCGAAAGTGAAACCAACTAACAATACAAAATTGAAAGACTAGCCTATATTTGTAAAAGCTCCAGATCGAGTATCAAAATTCAGGAAACAATTCCTTAAATTGTCGCTCCCCCCATTTCCAGTTCTTAAGAGCTGGGGGTCATGGTTACAAGCTTGCAATTATTACGCACATCACCTCCAATCTGTGAAGAAAGTGGTCCAGTCTTTCAATCCCGATGACGCGGCTGCGATTCAAGTACGCCAGGAACTGCTAAAGGATAGAACAATCGAGAAAGAAGTCGTGGATATTAAGTACATTTTTTTATATTTACCGGATGTCATTATTCGATTAGATAAGTCAGGAGTAGAACTAGTTGAGCAAATAAATATTATGAGGGCTATTGTAAATAAACTGAGTGCAGTAGAAGGTGAAGTAGGAAAACGTGTTGGTGAAAAAATGAACAGGGTTTGATTAAAAATGATGGATACGATATTCTTAGTCGGATTTCAGATGTACTAACAGAGACGTGTCCCAATGACGTCATTCAACATATTTACAATTGATTACAACAAGGCACAGTAGGAATAATTGTTTCATCAACAAAACATAGCATTAATTGAAAATGCCATTTCGTTTGGTTCTACATATATTTTGTTCAACTTTTAATGATACTACATTAGGCTATGTTGTAAACATTGTAGTATATTGCATATATTGTAAATTCTGTAGTATACGTTGTATACATATTATCATATTTCATAATATTGTAAATAAAGGTTTTAATTTAACACGCTCCTGACAGAAAAACATACATATTCAGAGGCGAGTTCCATACAGAAGACAACTGTCTATCAGCATCAATGTTTCCACTGACACGCGAGGACGCAGAGATTGATATTTAATTATGTATATTTGTAATGTTGTTTATTGGTGTCTGCGTTGCCAAGAAAAACTCATATAGTTCAAAATGAAATGCAGATTATGTACATCATGTACGCCACTATATATCATTAAACTATAACATTTGTTTATTCTGCAATACGTTTACAGCACGTTGCGTGTAAGTTTGTATGAAGTGGACTGTACTCGTCCATGCTCTGTGACGCAGCTCGCTTGACAGTCACTGAGCTACAAATATCCATACTACGTTTCACTATTCTTTATAATACTCCAAATCCCTTTCCCTGGTTATAACATTGTGAATCGCAGGAACTATTGAAATAATAGGGAAAATTTATAAATTAAAAGTGATTGTATAGTAGAAAATTATATTTTAAGAAAGATCATAGTGCAAGCAGTCTATTTAACAACCGTCTTTTGAAAGTATTCAATGTCTGACAGTCCTTAAGGTATGAGGTAGGGAGTTCCTTCTTCTTCTTCGTAGTAGATGCAACAGCCCGCTTCAGACCATGACCGCCTTCACCACATTTTTCCACTGGTCCCTATCTTCTGCTTTCTTCCTCCAAGCACTGATTCCTAGCTCATGCTGGTCCGCTTCCACATTATCCAACCATCTCATCTCTCTTTCTCTCCTTCTGATGCCCTCTGGGTTACTAAAAGTCAGTTTCCTCACCGGATTACTCTCCTCTGTCCGCCACAGATGACCAAGCCATCTGATCCTTGTTGGCTTAATGATTTTAACTATATCTGATTCACTGGCATAATTCAAAACTGTACTTAATTCGCCACACACCATTATCATTCGTGGGGCCGTAGATTCTTTTCAGGATTTTCCTTTCAAAGATCCTTAAATTCTCTTCATCCTTCTTGGTAAGTGTCCAGCACTCACTACCATAAGTCAGAATTGGTCTAATTAATGTCTTATATAATTTGATCTTTGTCTTAGTACTAAGCAGATGAGATTTCATCTGTCTTTTAAGTGCTGAATAGCTTCTATTTGCAATAATTATTCTATATGGTATCTCTTTTTGTATTTTATTATCATTTGAAGAGTCCACTGCAAGAATGATGGATGTCATTTGGAATACATTTTGCAGGAAAAGCAATTGAAAGTTTGAAATGCTTAGTGCTCAAAGCTTAACTGTGATTTTCCGATCATTACTGCACAATGACTATCAGTGTTAATGCCATATAACTCTGTATGTACATTCTATACGTCTTAAGCTATGCATTGACAGTCTTGGTTCATTTTCGACAAGAAAGTGACATCCATCATTCTTGCAGTGAACTCTTCATTTGTAATTAAAATTCCAAGATATTTAAATTGATTCACATTTTCAAATTTATACTCATTTATCTCAAAATATGGTGTACTTCCATGCTTTATATTAACCTCCATATATTTTGTCGTGTCTTGGTTAATTTGTGCTAGGGAGTTCCATTGACAAGAAATTGAAATGGTGAATGATGAAGAGTATCGGGAAATGTTATGATGAGGTTAACTCAATGTGCCGGTGATCTGAGATCGAGTATTTAGGTTATGGTTGAAGCATAAATACACAAGACGAGACGACAGATAACTTGGGGTTGAGGTGCGCAAAATTTGAATAGAAGAGAAAGACTGTGTGAAGTTCTGCGATCGTTGAGCGGGAGCCAAGATAAGAATTCAAAATATGGTGAAATATGGTCGTATCGTCGAACATTGCACACATATTATGAACTCATAATTTGTCCGAGATTTCGGTGCTGAAGTCGGTGAACAACACGTCACAATAGTCAAAGTGCGGCATTACGAATGTTTGAACTAACATATTTCAGTGGTGCGGGAAAGAAATGCTTGAGCCGGCTTAGTGAGTAAATAGATCTGCAGATTTGGTTTACTTGATAATTCCACCTTAATTCGTTATCAAAGTATATTCGTAAATTTTTCAGGATAGGTGAGTTCGGAATTTCAATATTATTAAGCTTAATGGCCGGAATTTGACTATCAGACTGTTCAGCAGTCTTTTGGTTCCGATCATGGTTTTTTCTCTAAGTCAGCAGCTTCAAATATCATTGTTGGATCTGTGATGAATCCTCTTCTACTCATCTCGTCATTTGCGATTATTTGCTAAACAAGATGTAGAAGAATTGTCTGAAAATGTCTATTAATATCTGAGTTCCAAGGAGTTACCAGCAACTTCCTAGTCAGATCTGAGTTTTGAATTTCTTTTCTGTAAGTGAGTTACCTTCTTTATGCCACTATGCTACCCCGAGAAGCCCTTACAGATTGCAGCCTGAACCTGTTGACCTGCAGGTTTGCCAATACTCGTACAGGCTAGACTTCTCATCCACTTGGCCAGTGAAACATGTAGTTTACAAGAAGACAAATTGCTTCTTGGAATAGGCTTAAAAACACAATTTCCTTGCCTTTTACTTAATTTTTGCAACTTTTCATCAATAACTATATAAATTGCAATAGTTTTTCTTTCTGTTTTGAAGATTAGGATGTGGTAATACCATCGTCTCATATCTTTGTCTGTTTTTTAAAAGTTTAACAGAATTGTATTTGAAATATGACTGTGTCTTGTCAAAGCAGTTTATTACCAGAGAGTTTTATGATATTAAGAATGTTTTTTGGCAAAATAATCATGCCAGTTCAGTTATTATCTGTTATTACTGTCATCATTACCACCACCACCACCACCACTACCACCATTGGAAATGTTCCTTAGACGAACATGTCAGCAAAACTCTTTAATATGATGGCCCTGAATTGATCTGATTATATAACTTCCGCAGTACTGTTGGTTTAAACATGTTGGGTGACAATAAAATTATCGTGCTTGAAGGGCATCCAAATGGTATGATGACATATTTTCCAAAGGTTTATGAATTCTTGTGCTAGATGTTTGATGTTCTCTGATTTTATTGTGTGCATTTTGGATTACTGCCACTGCAGTGCATTATCTACTAACCTTCTTTCTTTTGACGAGAATGGATATGTCTGCTCTGATAGAGGGCATTAAGATATTATATCAGTGGCGAAGCTACATTCATGCAACTGGGTATTCTAAAGTTATATACATATATACCGTATTGGCCCGAGTGTAAGCCGCACCCGAGTATAAGCCGCACCCTTAATTTTAGGGGGAAAGGAGAAAAAAAGAGAAAAATTGAGTGCAGAATGAGAAAAAAAGGAAAATTGAGTGCAGTGAAATTTATCTGTCACATTATCCAGTTACAAAACTGTTTACACTATTTAAACACTTTTTCTTCAATTACGGTATTACGTGGGTAAATCACCAAAAATACCGGTACAACTAATCACCGTCTTCTCCAATGTCACTGCTGACTTCACTACTACCGGTACCGGTATTTGTTTCATCACTCTCCGCCCAAAGTACGTCGTCCTCACTGCCATCCATAGCATTAGACACGCAGCATTTCTTGAAGCCTTTGATGATTGAATCTGGTGATATCGTGTGTCATGAAGAGAGAATCCACTCACACATAAGGCTGACAGATGGCTTCTTGATCTTCCCAGATGGAGTGAATGCATGACCCCCTTCTAGAAGCCAATCCGAATATTGTTTTTGGAGATGGTCTTTAAATGGCTTGTTCACGACGACATCAAGCACCTGCAATTTTGATGTCATACCTCCAGGTATGACGACTAGATCTGTCTTCAATGCAGTAATTTTCTTCTTTACTTCGGGTGTGAGGTGACCTTTAAAGGCATCCAATACTAACATAGCCCTCTTACAGAGCAGCGCACCTGGTCTGCGATTCCAAACCGTAGCTAGCCAGTCCACCATTAGTTCGGTTGTCATCCATTCTTTCTCTTGGCAACGAATCACTAATCCCTTAGGTAATTTCTCCTTGGGCTTAGTTTTACGCTTCAGAATAACGTACGGAGGCAGTTTTCCTCCATCTGCCGTAACCGCCAGCATCACAGTGATTCTTTGTTTTTCATTTCCAGTTGTTCTCAATGATATGCTTTTCGCCCCTTTATTGTCAACTGTCATATTGCTCGGCATGTCCCAAAATACGGGCGTCTCGTCGGCATTGCCGATCTGGTGTAATGGGTAAGAGTGGCGCTGACGCAATTCAATGACGTGCCTCTGGAAGTTGATGAGTTTCTCAGTAAAATCCTCTGGCAGTCTCTGTGCTAATGAAGTGCTTCGTCGGAGAACAAGGCCACTTTTACGCATAAACCTGCGGCACCAACCTATACTCCCATGGAATTCTGTCTGTGGAATGTTTAGGGTCTTCGCTATTTCCAACGATTTTACCTGGATTACTTGTCCAGAGATAGGCATCCCTTCTTTCCTTTTGTCTTGTACAAAGGAAAGGACCCTACGTTCTAGTTCAGGGTATTTCCCAGCCTTGGGTCCTCTGAAAGATTTTCTGGTTGTATTGGCATTTTTCAGTTTATCCTCCGAGGCAATCCAGCGCCGCACATTAGACTCATCCACACTAAACTTTTTGCCGGCTTCTCTATTAGACGTACTCCTAGCATGGCGAATAACTGCAAGTTTGAAACTAGCGTCATAACTGCGCCGAATTCCCAAGCTTGTTGAAGCTTTTCTTTCTACGTTTCCGCTCATGGCTGAACCCGTAGCTACGTACAAACTGTTTTAATCTGTCCTATCATACAAAAGAGTACGATCACTGTAATATGAAGACTGGTACATTGTTGCGTCATATACCATACGACTGCTGACAATTTCAAACACGAGCGCGTGGCATTGTTGCTCCATTTCAAAATGATAAAATTACCGGTAGCAACATGCGCCACATTTCAAGTTTAAATTTATCGGCCGCGCAAATAAGCCGCACCCCAACTTTTCGAGTTTGAAATTTGAATAAAAAGTGCGGCTTATATTCGGACCAATACGGTATTTTTTTTGTAGGTAAACTCCAGTCGGGGTGTTGTTTGCTCTGCATAGATGTCGATGATGCGTTCTTTGAAGATGTAATCCCTGAAAAGACTGTTTAACAAACTCTTCTCAATAGCCAGAGTACTCAAATTGCTCAGTCTAGAATCTCTAGAATCTGACATGGAGTTCCTTAAAAATGTCTTAACTCTCTTCACTGCACTCATACTTCTTTCACTCGACGCAGTAGACACAGGGAAGATGAGAATCAGTCTTATGAGCCGCACTGTTTCTTAATAGATTTTTTCTAGGCCATTGTTCAAAAAATATTTCAGCAAAAAACCTGCAGGCAAATACTTTGTTTGGTCAGAATAAACGTTTGTGATCCATGTTTTTAAACTCACAAACATGCACTGGAATATCTCTCTCACTTCACCACCGCGTCGTTATTTAAAGACGCTGCTGCTAACCAATAGTCATGCTCCTGCGTCGTTTTCACGTAGTATTCTTTACCAACCGTTAAATATATTTTCAATTTCACATTCGTTTTAGTAGTTAATCTAATTCGAATTCTATACTAAGTGTATTCGTAGTACCGAAATACCGAACCCACAGGTGATTATTTGAATAAAAACGTAAGTGGATAATGAATGATACATGATAATAATGAACACATCTGCACTTTACGGAAACAGACCGACGAAAAATGAATACTGCCCTATTATTTCTCACACACAGACTGCAGCGTTGCCAACCGTGGCCGATTTCGGTAAACGTAGCTTTTAGCTATATAGTCCAATGGAAAAATGTAGCCGAATGAGATTCGATCGAATGACTATTTGTGAATACTCTCAATTTTATGTGTAAACACATTCTTCTATCAAATTTTATTTTCTCACACTCTAATAGCCATAAGAAGTTTCTCGCTTCCGCAAAAAATTACGAAAACATAACAGAAAATTTAAGGTAGGACTGAATTCCGGACACAGCGACCATTATTTATGGCAAGGAAAGCTTTGGTATTTTCAGTTTTCATTTCCTGTTATGTGAATAGCGCCCATTGTTTAACCATCAATTCTTGGATTCATGAATTCGGCGACACCTGACAGGGTCTTTATTGGGAGTCGCCCATGCAACAAAAATGAACTGGCCCTAAATTAATGAATGACATTTCCAACACATCCGCCTTCCAGCATTGTAACTATAACATAGGTCGTGGATTCTGTTTATTACTCTCTGAATGTGTGTGGCTTCATTTTGGTATTTGTAGCTGAATTTCGGGACGTTTGTAGCAGAAGCAGACTCTGAGATTGGTGCTGCTGAGTCTAGGCTCTTCACAGAGCTGTCTAGCATTAGTGACGTATGCAAGCACTCCGCTTGGCGCATGCGCATATGCTTTCTCTAGCTGCTGCCGTGAGCCTGGTTTGAAGCAGTATCAGCGAGTAGCCCACTGTAGTTACGTGCTGGTTCTGCGCCGTAACTAGACCGAAAACTAGAGATTTCATTTACCTACACCAATGAAAACAGGAAAATATAAATGCGCTAATTTCTTCAAAATCCAATGGGTAATCTAAGGCTCACAGATTACCCTTCAGCTTCGCCTCTGTATTATATGAAGATTTGTATATTTAGAGATATTATATGAAGATTTGTATATTTGGAAATATTATATGAAGATTTGTATATTATGAAGATATTGATATCGAGATTTGATGATCTTGTTCTAATGTTGGAAATCACAATCACTGCCTTTTAAACGAAGTAAATTAATAGATAGTTGAAATAGAGTAGGCATTGCCGCAATCAAAGCCATCTTTTGAGTCACAAATCAATGAAACAATTGAACATGGGTACATGTTAAGCGTTTGTTAGCTGTTCTTGCTTCATATAAGAATAATTATTTCATTGTAAAATAATTTTATTTTGAAGATACGGAAGATAAGAAGATATCACCAATAACAGAATGTGAAAGAGACGTATTATTCTCCTGACAATTGGCATAGTTACTCCCTGCATGTTTGCAGAAATCACTTGAAAATTGCCTGATATCAATATTCAGGAAACATTATGACGACTGCACGATTATTAATTAACTGCATATCCAACTGTATAACCTATCCTCTACGGGATTAAATATCAAAATCAGTATTAAGCCATCAGTTCTTACCTGTAGCATAAAATGGCGATGAAATAAGTTGTATTATTGGTGGAAAAGATAATCCTCTTCGATTATTATTCATCAGTGAATGTTAAACTTGACCAGGATATCTAATACAGTCTGTTTATCAAATCTGTACCTTGATATTAATTTATTATCTATGCGGGGTGAGTAAAAAGTATGGAACAATGCTTGTAACGTTCTTATTTCTAATTTTATGAAGAAACTATTTATACAAAAGTTGTAGGGTATCAGAGAAGGAATATTGTGAACATGTTTTCAAGTACTATGCTTTTCATTTATAAATGGTGTGCCAATGAGTCTGTTTTTTTAAACAGCACCATGTACTTATTTCCCCATTTTTGGATTCTTCAGGCCTCAGTACGCACAAAATCAGATTTTTTTTGTCATTTATAAATTATTCTTTTGTAAAAAAATTACCTCTGTTGATGGCGATGTATATGTGCTGAATAAAGGGAAATTTTAATGTTTCAGTACATCAATTTAAGGAGGCTTTGGATTAAACAATTGCAGACAAAAGCTAATAGAAACAAGTGAGTAAAGCTAATAAAAAGAAATGAATAACAATGGTTAAAAATTAAACAATTTCAAAGACATATTTATGCATTTTGGCAGTAAATGGAGGCCATTTTGAGCACCTTTCATGAACTGAAATCAACACTTGATAAAACACAACAATGTTAATTTTGGTTTTAATGGATTTTCTTGCTTTAAAATCCATGTATTGCATTATTATTGCAGTTAAATTTTAATTGTGCATATCCTGTAATGTGTCTTTTTTTAAATTATAAGTTTAAATAATAATAATTTATTCAATTATTTTTATTAGTTTTTTTTCACTTGTTTATATTAGCTTTTGTCTGGAATTGTTTAATCCAAAGCCTCCTCAAATTGATGTACTGAAACATTAAAATTTTCCTTTATTCAGTATACATACATTGCCATGAAAAGAGGTAATTTTTTTACAAAAGAATATTTTATAAATGGTAAAAGAAATATATGATTTTGTACGTACTGAGACCTGTAGAATCCAAAAATGGAGAAATAAGTGCATTATGCATTTAAAAAACCAGACTCCTTGGCACACCTTTTATAAATGAAAAGCATAGTATTTGAAAACATTTTAAAAATTCCTTCTTTGATACCCTACAGCTTTTGTACAAATAGTTTCTTCATAAAATTAGAAATAAGAAAGTTGCAAGCATTGTTCCACACTTTTTATTTGTATATAATAATATCGGTACGCTAAGGAACATGGGCAGCCTTAATAATGTCCTCCATATTCTCGAAAAATTGAACAGTTTCCCAAATATCAGCAATTTTCCTTATGTCCACGAACGAAAGTCAAAGTCTAGATTTTCGTCGACTTTGAAGTAAAGTCACGATTGAAGTTTACTTTCGTCGAAGTGTCGACTGTGAATAGGAAAATGGCGACTTTTTACTTTCCAAAGTCAACTTTGGTCCAAAGCAGTAGCGGCCGGTGATCCAAATCCTCGGTGAGGCCAGATGCAACTAGTTTAAGTGCCTCCGACAGAAAATGTTTATGTATGATATTAATTATTATTGTTGTTATATTATTAATATAATTATTACTGTATTATTATTAGTCTATTATTATTACTAGTAATGAAAAATAATAATTTCACTCACCAAATAAGCTGTTATGCTGCGAGTTTCAGTGATTGTTTCAGTGTGATGAAGCAACCCACATTATGTGTTGAAATTCCCCTTTCTTTCTTTTCTTTTTATTTTTTTCCTTTGACAGCAACAACAAGGCCAACAGAAAAGTTTATTTTGCACCACATTACCACATAACCATTTATGTTGCCCATACCAGGATGCAATAGAAACTCGCGTTTTAAGATTATCTGTCAGAAAAATTGTCAGCGATGTCGTAGGTATCTCGGTAGTCTCTCTCTTTATTTAAAACTTCCTTTCTTTCAGTATTATTTCTTCTCGAAAAAAAGGACACTCTAACAATGAATTAACTACACCAGCATTATTTCTGACATTTGTTTCTGTTTATATTTTCCCGAAATACATAACAACATTGGCCCAGATTCACTACACGAAGTACAATAGCACAACACCATCGCTTACGTCATAAACTAAGACATAAGAGGAGAGAATAGTGTGGGTCTCTGCCTGCCAAAGAGCTGGAATGTTTGTTATTTATGGCCTAGTTAGGAAGACAAGTCACCACTGCTATTCCCACCCCACTCTACCCTTGAGGCCGGCCCATGGTTGGGAGGAGTGAAACCTGACCAGGCCAGACGAATTGTGCCTCAGTTACCACGTTTTAAGCGCAACCTCAAAAGCCCGCGAAGACAAACGAAAATCCAGAAGCAGACCCGGCACGAGCGATCCTGGCCTCATGAACAAATTTTACTGCAAAACAGGTCTATATACATCACAAGCCAGACCCGGCACGAGCGATCCTGGCCTCAGGAACAAATTTTACTGCAAAACAGGTCTATCTACATCACAAAGTTTTCAAATGCTTCTACAGCGATATATGCTTCATTCAAATAACTAATACATTACATAAAAACAAAATTTGATTTCAGTTAAGCCAAGTGACTGAGGCCCGGCCTCACTTACCTCAGTCAATCAGCCGCCACTGGTCCAAAGTCTCGTCTATGAATACCAACCTAAGTAAAAGTCGACATAAGAATCCAAGCGTCAGTGTTAAAGTGGCTTGGATAGGGAAGAGGAGCAGAACTCTGAAAGTAGACCTAGCTTTCCATGAAAGCATGCACGCTACATTGCATATAACAAGCATACGAATAAATAGGCGTGTACACATCGAAATGCGGTGGCATAGACTCATAGTGTCTTTTGAGTCACCACAAGTAATAATAAGATAATGTAAACATTAACTGTCCATATAATCGTCTTATCTTCACCTCCGCCACCAGCCAGATATTTTACACAATGCTGAGTTACCTATCGAAACTTCCTGTACGTATAAAAGAAGTCGTCACACTTCCCACAGCCTTGGTTTCCACTCTCGCTTTTTATGCGAATACGATTGTGAGAAAATTTACAGATTTCAGTGAAAATGAATTTTTTTTTATCATTTATTCAGGGTGTCTTCGAGTGTAAGTATTTTGTCATAGACAACCCAGAAATACTTCCAACTCAATTTACTGTATGTTTTCGTCAGACTATTGAAGCGACTGGTGGCAAAAATCGGAACTAAATTCCATGTTATACAGCTGATCGGCATTACAGGCCTTCATTATGCAAACACGATTATCAGTAGCATTTTTCATTTTACTCCCCAAAGGACCATAGAGGTTTATCAACAGTAACCTCACTAGAGGTTTTGATTTATCTAGAGAAAATCAAAACTCGAGTGGGATTTAATTGACTATTACACGATTAGAAGAAAATATATATAAAGATTAGAAGAAATGAAGTACTTTAATACAATAAAATATTAATTGACTTAGTACCCTCTTTTTTTATCTTCTCAGGGAGCCTACCGTAAAGAATTTGCAGTTTGAAATGTTGGCAAACAAACAAATGGTAGGGAGATGATAAACATAGAAGAAACTATATAAGATCAGAAGAAATAAAGTACTCTAATACAATAAAATAGATATTAACTTACTAAAATTCTATTTTACTAATGTTATCTTAACCAAAATGTTTGAACGGAGCCGCCATTTTCAGTCAACTATCTCTGCGGGAAACAAATTACGATCGCAAAGCATGTTTTATAGTACTGTGAAGAATTTCAGTTTGAAATTTTGACAAACAAACAAATGCTAGGGTAGTGATAAAAACAAACAAATGATAGAAGCGATAAAATTAAACAAATTATAGTGAAGCGATAAAATTGAGGAAGAAAGGTCTCACTGTGCACGAAGAAGTCCATGGCATCTCTCAAGAGGGATCCTGTCGGCGAATTGACATGCTTGCCATTCCACCAGGCTCTACATCCGCCTACATTATCGACCCGGCAGTCAGGTTCGAGGCACAGGAACAACAGCCCGCTGACGTCCACGCAGAAAAGGAAAAATGCAGAATTTATGGGCCCACAGTTCCATTCTATTTGGAGAAATATCACCTCACCTCCATTGAAGTAGTTGGGCTAATGGTTGGCGCTAGGGGCACAATACCTCGCCTCTTTGTCAGTTTCTGCAAGAAGTTCAGCTGAACAACGACTTCATTCGTGATGTTTCCCTTGCCGCTATCAGAGGATCACTTGCCATTTTAAAATACAATCTGTACTTTGTTTCTTAAAAAGGGAGAATTTTGCTCGAATGTCTAATCTGTTTGTTTACTATGTTTAGGCCTGTTATGCATGCTATTATCTTTCCTGTACTTACTTTTCCCTTTTGTTCGTTCCAACGAGCACAGAATACAATAGAGTAGACACTAGCATCTTAATACCATTGGACGGAGTGAAGCCGGTTTGATGGACCTGACGCCATCTTGTTGCTACCAAAACATTGCAAAATAGCTATTACGTTATAGAAGATCTTATGATAATAAGAATTCCATATGTCCCTAATTTCTTGTAGGACTCACACTTTCTTGTTTGTTTCGTAATACAGAATCGCTATGCACGTATTTTTAGCAAAAATTACGAAACTGTCATCGATAAATCACATATATACAGGTTATTTAAATTGGCAGCTCTTCAAATTGCAGTATGGTATTTAATAGATAATCTGGAAGGTTAAACAAACAATAATGATAAAAAAGGAAAATAACAGTTTGACCTTATTTTGCTACTAGTCCAATAAAAATGCTACCCTATAATAATTACTTTTATAGGTTGATCCATTTGCTTCGATTTAATAATGAAACTTGCTTCTTAACGCAAATTATCATTCTCTTCCTTTTGCCAGTATTTCGTATAGATGTCCCGATTTTGTTTAGAGAAAAAATGGAATGCTCTTAACCATATAATATTTGATAGGCTCTTCGTTTATAGTATATAATTAGATTATAACGGCGAACAAAAGTGAAGTTTTATTACCAAGTGGGTCAAGTCAGTTCACGACCGAGTTAATGAAGCTACTAAGTCTGCAAAGCATAAGTCTGATTTCGTGATTATAAAAATTAATTACAATAATATTAATACACTATTTCTTTTTCTTCATCAAACGAATACGTGCATTCGGTTTAAGAGAAACCTCGGTACACCAGTTTTCTATAGCACTCGACACAAACTTCCAACATGGGTTGTTAGGTTAGCTTCGCTCGTAAATGCTAAGTCTGCAAAGCATGTCTGATTTCGTGATTATAAAAATTAATTACAATAATATCAATACACTAATCCTTTCTCTTAATCAAACAAATACGTGAACAATACGAATCTAACCGACTAACTTAGGCTAAATCATTCATTACCGTATCTAGCCTACCGGTAATAAGTACATTTCACACATGCATATTTACCCGTGAAAAATTATTCCAGGAATTTTTTTTGGAAACCTGTTTGTGCAGCCATACGCAGAACATATAGGCATATTGAAATTAGTTAATTTATTAATTAAAACAACGATGCAACATCACAATCAACTGCCCATGTGCTAACCGGGAGCGCAATGTTTTGGTAACATCATAATGGCGACTGTCCACAAAAGCGGCTTCACCTCCAAGCTGTTTATATCTACTCTATGCATTCTGTGCTCGTTGGTTCGTTCCCCTCCTTTCTCTTTTATGCTCTTTTTTTTTTTTTTTTTTTTTCACTCGATATGTTTATTATGCTTTGTCCAATGAGGCAGTCCCGTCATTGGGAAAGCTGTTTATAAAATTTATATACTGCACTAGCGCTAATATTGGGCTAATATGATGCCACTTAACTTCTCTGTGGATAAACTTAAAAAAAAAACGAGCAAAAATTGAAAATCAACATCCGAGCGAGTTACATGATAATCCTCTGCACCCCTTGAAGTCGGCCATTCCTGTAGTTCATTGTAATTTTTATCTCTGTATCCTTGTTTTTTGTTTTAATATCGTTATTAATTTAGTTGACAATACAAAAAAAACGTTTATTTCCGAATTTTCAAATTGCGCTTCGCAAATGTGCCCTGGAATGTTCGAAATGAAAGGTGGCAACCGTGTTACAGTGTTGTTGATTTTGTGTCATCGCATAGCAGTTCGTCATCAAGGCCACTCTGGTGTCGTACATCGTATGGAAGGGCGAAATCATCCATAGTGTATGAGAATAATAATCGCACAAATCAGCGACCTTGTCTTTGTGTGTGAGCTGGCCACGCCCCCCAATACCAGCAACGCCCGCAGTGCGCTCTGTCGAGCTCCTGGCCCTGTCCGAAATGTCCAGATGTGGTCTGGGAACGCTCTGATGTCACGAGCTCGCGGAAAATCGAGTACAAGTACAGCCTAGACGTCCAAGAAAAAACAAAAACAATATGTACACTGGGCTGGAAAAGAAATGTCGAGTCGAAGTCGCTATCGATTTGAAATATCGTGTTACGAGGACTTCGCTTAGTAAACAATAGAAGAGATATACAGAAGGCATTGCATCCGGGAATTCTTTTGTTAATACAATGTGAAATGTAACTGGCCGTATATATCGATTGTAACAATCCATGTATAATTAGGAATGCTATGGAATACCATATGGGCTATTCCATCTCAAATCGACCGAAATATAGAGAAAATTGACCTTGCAATTTTTAAATACAAAGAAACTTTTTCTGTCCGTAGACAACTGTGATACAATGCTTTGTGCAAAGTTTGAGGCTTCAGAACTTCATAGTGTTTAAATTAAAAATAGTTTAATTTATCGTATTTTCATAAAATTAGCAACTTTAAACTGTTGTAGCTCCGAAACCCTTTCACCCAGTGATCAAAGTCATGGTTTATTTTGATGCTGAAAAGTTAAACTTTATATTGACATGTAAACAGTTTTTCTTACTTGTTATGGAAATGGAGAAATTTAGATTTTTCTTCATTAAGACGCCTTTGCCCACGAAAAATATTTTTAAATATGGTTAGATTCCGCATTGAAAGTACAAATAAACACGTATTTTTTACTGGTGCAACGTTAATAAGAAAGTATTGAAAATATCAAATAAAGAAAATAAATAGTACGCGCGTGAGCTAACCAGCTGACTGTGAGGCGAGAGCTAGCCTAGGCAAGCAGGGCCAGGAGACATAAACACATGATGTTTCGTCTAGTAGCGCATAGCTGGGCTAGCTTTATCACAGGTTTTCATAAACACAGGAGTAAAATGACTCCCAATGCTCGCTTATCTTCATCTCTCGGCCAGTGTGTGCTGTGTTGCGCCTTTCAAGTCTAGACGTGTGAAAATAATTTATTTAATACCCCCGAAACTTATTGCCGTGACACTAAGCAAACAATGCCGAATCCCTCTTAATAATGCAAGGTTTTTTCTCAATATTTTTTTACATTTTTACAAATTGGCAAAAAGCCTAAAAGTACAAGTAAAATCAGATTATCTGTCTGTCTGTATACAATGAAAACAAGGATTACTTCTTATCATAACCTACCAAATGTCAGCTTCAATATGAGCTCCCGTTCAATGTTCTGCAGTAAATTGTTTCAGAGTTTTGAGCGCTGAAAGAGGCTTATTTTTCTAAAATACGCTAAATTTGTCGCTCAACAACACGAAAACCGTTTTACTTTCGATAGTATATTTTTGCAAATGCACTCTCCTCAGCACCTTGTATAAATAGGGAAAAAATTAGAGTATAAAAAAAAATGCGAGGTTTTTTACTGATCGATTTCATATGGAATAGCCCATATGAACTGTAGTTTCACTATTTTCGTGTAGTATTATTATTATTAATGTTGTAAAATAAAAGTAAATGGATAATTTAAAATCAGTTCATATTAAATAATAACGTGAGCATGTTATAAAAGTCATATTTACATGTTTCTAAAAAACTAATCTCGGGAAAATAGCTTTCCACCTCGCCATGTTTACTAAAGTCTTTGCAAAACGATATAATTTCGTATCGGCATTTGTTTTACAGCGCAGTCAATGTACGTACAAATATTGTTTTAATACGCTATGAAACGCAATTACAACAATTAATATGACATTGCTGATGATTGCCCGTTTTTAATTCAGCGCTAAATTCATTCGACTTTTTTTATCGGTGAATTATCGTGGCATCAGAGATTATTTCGATTAGTTAGCTTTAACTGCGGAGTTTTTAAGAATAACTTGATGAAATAACAGATGTGCATATACGGTATCTTACCCAAGTTGCATTATCTTGCGATTTTGTTGTCATTGTTGTTGGGTGAAAAGAGTTTGGACATGCGGAATATTGTACACAATTTTGGAAGAAATATTTTGAGGGGGATATAAAAGTTTGAGCACTAAAAAAAAAAAAAAATAGGGAAATACAATATTTTTTTTCCTCGGCTATTAATGACTCTTTCACCTTGCAATTTGACATGCTCAGTCACTCACCTTTATGAGTAATTATTATTACAAAAAAGTGACTTTTTGTGCACTGATATGCCATTTTTATGATGTCTGCAAATTAATATGAATATTTCTGAGCCATTCTTTTGTATATTCCTGAATGTCAAATGGACAATATGAACTACAACCTTTGAAACGTCTACAATAGAAGTATTTTTTTTTTAATTTCTTATGAGAAGTTAATTTTTATATTTTTTAGGCATTTTTAAAATAAACTATAAATGTTACAGCAATAATTGTAGTTCATCTTGTTCACAAGTATGCAAGACAGTTGCATGCAAAATTTTACTGCGGTATCTTAAAAACTTAACCAAGCTATCAGAAAAAAGTTTTTCTGCCGCGCTGTGTTTCTGGATATTGCCCAAGCATTTGATACTGTTTGGCATGATGGTTTAATGCTAAAATGATATAGAATTGGTTTTCCTGACTATCTCACACGCATCGTGAAAAGTTTTTTTTATCTGAGCGTCAGTTCTCAGTACGTTACAACTAGCAACACAAATACATGAGAAGTCTACATCAATCATAAAAGCAAGCGCTTAATTATAGAAAATAAATAAAAAATGATATCTGTAAATACAAAACATAATTAAATAACAATAACATAGAATTTGGCATGAAATAATACATATAGCGTCCATAAGTCAACAAATATTATTATACAGTAGCGTGCAAATTAATCCGAACAACCTTATTACTTATGCAAAAACACTCAAACGGGATAAAAAAAAAGGATCTAAGACATACCTCAGTAATCTATGTGGCCTCCCTTGTTCCTAATAACAGCTCTGAGACGATTTGGCATGGATTCCACTAATTTCCCACAAATATTCTTCATTTCTTCATCGCGAAACCATACACCAATGAGGGCAGAAATCTTCTTCTCCTTTGTAGAACAATCCATTTTTTGCATTCTTTTGCAAATTGACCACAAGTTCTCAATGGGGTTGATGTCGGGTGAGTTGCCTGGCCAGGGGAGTACCTGAATATTCTTCTTGTTGAAGAATTTTGTAGTTTTTCGAGACGTATGGCATGGTGCCAGGTCTTGTTGGAACACACCTCTGCCATCCGGAAGTGATTTTTGCAGCTGGGGTACGATTCTGGTTTCCAATAAGTGAATATATTTGTCAGAATTCATCATCCCCTTGATAGGTATTAATGCTCCAGGCCCTTCATGTGTAAAACAACCCCAAAACATTACTTTAGGGGGGTATTTGGGTGCTTGTTGGAGATGAGCTGCTGTTACTTTTTCGGATCCTTTCCGTACGTAAGAAACACGGTGGCTGTGGACCTCGAAATGAGACTCATCGGAAAAAAGTACATTCTTCCAGTCATTCACTGTCCAGTGTTGATGTAATTTTGCCCACATTAAGCGTTTTTGCACATAACACGGGTTAGCAGTTGCTTCTTAATAGGCTTACGAGCCCTTCGTCCAGCTTCCAAAAGCCTACGCCGCACTGTTGTGACGTGAATATTCGCCCCAGTGGTAGCCATTAACTCGCGGGTTAAGTCGACAGCAGTTAGTCTAGGATTTAATTTACTTTTCCTGACAATTAAACGATCATCTGCAGGTGAAGTCTTCCTTTTCCGGCCACAGTTTCCTTTTTTCTGGGGTGTAATAGATCCATTCTCCCTGTATCGTTTTATGATCGAATTAACAGTAGCCAAACCGATGTGATATTCTGCAGCAATTTGCCTCTGTGTCATAGAAGAATGCTCTGCTAATGTTATAATTTTAGACCGTTTTCGTGGAGTTGTATCCATTTGTGAAGACGACAATGTACACAGGATTGCAGTATTAAGTCTTCAACACAACTGAAATGCTTATAAGTACAAAACGAGAGGCAAAATGTCACATATTATAAAAAAAAAATAATGACAGACCTTCAACAATGGAATTACACGTACTACAGATGTCAATTAAAGCGGTATGAGCAGCTGTGAGGCCAACAATGACAGAAAATGTAAAAATATATCGTGTTCGGATTAATTTGC